>NC_083736.1:50694273-50819273 GCF_028564815.1 Eubalaena glacialis
ATTGCTGAAGCTTTGTAGTATAGACTGAAGTCAGGGAGACTGATTTCTCCAGCTCCGTTTTTCTTTCTCAAGATTGCTTTGGCTATTCGCGATCTTTTGTGTTTCCATACAAATTGTGAAATATTTTGTTCTAGTTCTGTGAAAAATGCCATTGGTAGTTTGATAGGGATTGCATTAAATCTGTACATTGTTTTTGGTAGTATAGTCATTTTTACAATGTTGATTCTTCCAATCCAAGAACATGGTATATCTCTCCATCTGTTTGTATCTTCTTTAATTTCTTTCATCAGTGTCTTATAGTTTTCTGCGTGTAGGTCTTTTGCCTTCTTAGGGAGGTTTATTCCTAGGTATTTTATTCTTTTTGTTGCAATGGTAAATGGGAGTGTTTCCTTAATTTCTCTTTCAGATTTTTCATCATTAGTGCATAGGAATGCAAGAGGTTTCTGTGCATTAATTTTGTATCCTGCTACTTTACCAAATTCATTGATTAGCTCTAGTAGTTTTCTGGTAGCATATTTAGGAGTCTCTATGAAGTGTATCATGTCATCTGCAAACAGTGACAGCTTTACTTTTTCTATTCCGATTTGGATCCTGTTATTTCTTTTTCTTCACTGATGGTTGTGGCCAAAATTTCCAAAACTATGTTGAATAATAATGGTGAGAGTGGACAACCTTGTCTTGTTCCTGATTGTAGAAGAAATGGTTTCAATTTTTCACCATTGAGAATGATGTTGGCCGTCAGTTTGTCATATAGGGCTTTTATTATGTTGAGGTAAGTTCCCTCTATGCCTACTTTCTGGAGGGTATTTATCAAAAATAAGTGTTGAATTTTGTCAAAAGCTTTTTGTATCTATTGAGATGATCATATGTTTTTTCTCCTTCCATTTGTTAATATGGTTTATCACATTAACGGATTTGCATATATTGAAGAATCCTTGCATTCCTGGGATAAACCCTACTTGATCATGGTGTATGATCTTTTAATGTGCTGTTGGATTCTGTATGTTAGTATTTTGTTGAGGATTTTTGCATCTATATTCATCAGTGGTATTGGCCTCTAGTTTTCTTTCTTGGTGAAATCTTTTTATGGTTCTGGTTTCAGGGAGATGGTGGCCTCGTAGAATGAGTTTTGGAGTGTTTCCCTGTCTGCTGTATTTTGGAAGAGTTTGAGAAGGACAGGTGGTAGCTCTTCTCTAAATGTTTGATAGAATTTGCCTGTGAAGCCATCTGTTCCTGGGCTTTTGATTGTTGGAAGATTTTTCATCACAGTCTCAATTTCAGTGCTTCTGATTGGTCTGTTTATATTTTCTATTTCTTCCTGGTTCAGTCTCGGAAGGTTGTGCATTTCTAAAACTTGGTCCATATCTTCCAGGTTGTCCATTTTATTTGCATAGAGGTGCTTGTAGTACTCTCCCATAATCCTTTGTATTTCTGCAGTGTCAGTTCTTACTTCTCCTTTTTCATTTCTAATTCTATTGATTTGAGACTTCTCCCTTTTTTTCCTGATGAGTCTGGCTAATAATTGATAAATTTTCTTTATCTTCTGAAAGAAACGGGTTTTAGTTTTATTGATTTTGCTATTGTTTCCTTCATTTCTTTTTCATTTACTTCTGATCTGATTTTTATGATTTCTTTCCTTCTACTAACTTTGGGGTTTTTTTACTCTTCTTTCTCTGATTGCTTCAGGTATAAGTTTAGGTTTTTAATTTGAGATGTTTCTCGTTTTTGAGGTAGGATTGTATAGCTATAAACTTCCTTCTTAGAACTGCTTTTGCTGCATCCCATAGGTTTTGGGTCATCGGGTTTTCATTGTCATTTGTTTCTAGGTATTTTTTTATTTCATCTTTGATTTCTTCAGTGATCTCATGGTTATTAAGTAGTGTGTTGTTTACCCTCCATGTGTTTGTATTTCTTACAGATTTTTTCCTGTAATTGATATCTAGTCTCATAGCGTTGTGGTCGGAAAATATACTTGATACGATTACAATTTTATTCAATTTACCAAGGCTTGATTTGTGACCCAAGATATGATCTATCCTGGAGAATGTTCCATGAACACTTGAGAAGAATTTGTATTCTGTTCTTTATGGATGGAATGTCCTATAAATATCAATAAGTCCATCTTGTTTAATGTATCATTTAAAGCTTGTGTTTCCTTATTTATTTTCATTTTGGATGATCTGTCCATTGGTGAAAGTGGGGTGTTAAAGTCCGCTACTTTGATTGTGTTACTGTTGATTTCCCCTTTTATGGCTGTTAGTATTTGCCTTATGTATTGAGGTGCTCCTATGTTGGGTGCATAAATATTTACAATTGTTATATCTTCTTCTTGGATCGTTCCCTTGATCATTATGTAGTGTCCTTCTTTGTCTCTTGTAATAGTCTTTATTTTAAAGTCTATTTTGTCTGATATGAGAATTGCTACTCCAGCTTTTTTTGATTTCCATTTTCATGGAATATCTTTTTCCA
Organism: Eubalaena glacialis; assembly: GCF_028564815.1. Lineage (NCBI taxonomy): Eukaryota > Metazoa > Chordata > Mammalia > Artiodactyla > Balaenidae > Eubalaena > Eubalaena glacialis. The sequence continues at coordinate 50,696,743 of NC_083736.1, forward strand.
TCCCCTCACTTTCAGTCTGTATGTGTCCCTAGGTCTGAAGTGGGTGTCTTGTAGACAGCATATATACGGGTCTTGTTTTGTATCCATTCAGCCAGTCTATGTCTTTTGGTGGGAGCATTTAATCCATTTACATTTAAGGTAATTATCGATATGTATGTTCCTCTTCCCATTTTCTTAATTGTTTTGGGTTTGTTATTATAGGTCTTTTCCTTCTCTTGTGTTTCCTGCCTAGAGAAGTTCCTTTAGCACTTGTTGTAAAGCTGGTTTGGTGGTGCTGAATTCTCGTAGCTTTTGCTTGTCTGTAAAGATTTTGATTTCTCTGTTGAATCTGAATGAGATCCTTGCTGGGTAGAGTAATCTTGGTTGTAGGTTTTTCCCTTTCATCCCTTTAAATATGTCTTGCCACTCCCTTCTGGCTTGCAGAGTTTCTGCTGAAAGATCAGCTCTTAACCTTATGGGGATTCCCTTGTATGTCATTTGTTGTTTTTCCGTTGCTGCTTTTGATATTTTTTCCTTGTACTTAATTTTTAATAGTATGATTAATATGTGTCTTGGCGTGTTTCTCCTTGGATTTATCCTGTTTGGGACTCTCTGCGATTCCTGGACTTGATTGACTATTTCCTTTCCCATATTAGGTAAGTTTTCAAGTATAACCTCTTCAAATATTTTCTCACTCCTTTTTTTTTCTCTTCTTCTTCTGGCCCCCATAATTCGAATGTTGTTGCGTTTATTGTTGTCTCAGAGGTCTCTGAGACTGTCCTCAATTCTTTTCATTCCTTTTTCTTTATTCTGCTCTGCAGTAGTTTTTTTCCACTATGTTATCTTCCAGGTCACTTATCCATTCTTCTGACTCAGTTATTCTGCTATTCATTCATTCTAGAGAATTTTAAATTTCATTTATTGTGTTGTTCATCATTGTTTGTTTGCTCTTTAGTTCTCAAGGTCCTTGTTAAACTTTTCATGTATTTTCTCCATTCTATTTCCAAGATTTTAGATCATCTTTACTATCATTACTGTGAAATCTTTTTCAGGTAGACTGCCAATTTCCTCTACATTTGTTTGATATGGTGGGTTTTTACCTTGTTCTTTCATCTGCTCTGTTTTTCTTTGTCTTCTCATTTGCTTAACTTACTGTGTTTGGGGTCTCCTTTTTGCAGGCTGCAGGTTTGTAGTTCCCGTTGTTTTTGGTGTCTGTCCCCAGTTGCTAAGGTTGGTTCAGTCGGTTATGTAGGCTTCCTGGTGCAGGGGACTGGTGCCTGTGTTCTGGTGGATGAGGCTGGATCTTGTCTTTCTGGTGGGCAGCACTGGGTCCAATAGTGTGTTTTGGGGTGTCTGTGACCTTATTATGATTTTACGCAGCCTCTCTGTTAATGGGTGGGGTTTTGTTCCTGTCTTGCTAGTTGTTTGGCGTAGGGTGTTCAGCACAGTAGCTTGCTGGTAATTGAGTGGACCTGGGTCTTAGTGTTGAGATGGAGGTCTCTGGGAGATCTTTCACCTTTTGATATTACATGGATTCGGGAGGTCTTCTGAACTCAGCTCAACCACCTCAGAGACACAGGCCTGACACCCGACCGGCGCAACAAGGCCCTGTCAGCCACATTGCTCAGAAGAAAAGGGAGAAAAATGAAAGCAAAATAAATAAAAAAAATAAATTTATTAAAATAAAAAAATTATTAAACATAAAAAAAATTAAAAAGTAATTTACAAAAAAGAAGGAAAGAAGAGAGCAACCAAACCAAAAAACACGTCTGCCAATGATAACAAGTGGTAAAAAACTACACTAAAAGTAGAAAAAAAAAATGGACAGACAGGACCCTAAGACAAATTGTAAAAACAGAGCTACACAGACAAAATCATACAACATCCACTGCCTCAATTTTGAGATGATTCATTGTCTATTCAGGTATTCCAGAGATTCAGTGTACATCAATTAGATCATTGAGATTTAATCCCCTGCTCCTGAGGCTGCTGGGAGAAATTTCCCTTTCTCATCATTGTTCACACAGCTCCTGGGGTTCAGCTTTGCATTTGGCCCTGTCTCTGTGTGTAGGTCGTCTGAGGGTGTCTGTTTTTTGCTCAGAGAGCATGGGATTAAAGTAGCAGTTGATTAGGGGGCTGTGGCTCACTCAGGCGGGAGGGGAAGAAGGGGTAGGGAGTGCAAGGGGAGCCTGTGGTGGCCGAGGCCAGCGTGATGTTGCAACAGCCTGAGGCGTGCCGTGTGTTCTCCTGGGGAAGTTGTCCCTGAATCTCGGGACCCTGGCAGTGGTGGGCTTCACAGGCTGCTGGAAAGGGAGGTGTGGATAGTGACCTATGCTTACACACAGGCTTCTTGGTGGCTGCAGCAGCAGCCTTAGCATTTCATGCCCGTCTCTGGTGTCTGTGCTGAAAGTCATGGCTCGTGCCCATCTCTGGTGCTCGTTTAGACAGTGCTCTGAATCCCCTCTCCTCGTGCACCACAAAACAATGGTCTTTTGCCTTTTAGGCAGTTCCAGACTTTTTCCCGGACTCCCTCCCAGCTAGATGTGGTTTACTAGCCCCCTTCAGCCTGTGTTCACGCAGCCAACCCCAGTCCTCTCCCTTGGGTTCTGAACTCTGAAGCCAGAGCCTCAGCTCGCAGCCCCCACCCACCCTGGTGGGTGAGCAGACAAGCCTCTCAGGCTGGTGAGTGCTGTTTGGCACTGATACTCTGTGTGGGAACCTCTCCACTTTGCTCTCTGCACTCCTATTGCTGTGGTCTCCTCCATGGCTCTGAAGCTTCCCCTCTGCCACCCCCCATCTCCACCAGTTAAGGGGCTTCCTAGTGTGTGGAAACTTTTCCTCCTGCACAGCTCTCTCCCAGAGAGGCAGGTGCTGTCCCTATTCTTTTGTCACATTTTTTCTTTTTTCTTTTGCCCTACCCAGGTATGTGGGGAGTTTCTTGTCTTTTGGGAAGTCTGAGGTCTTCTGCCAGCGTTCAGTAGGTGTTCTGTAGGAGTTGTTCCACATGTAGATGTATTTCTGATGTATTTGTGGGGAGGAAGGTGATCTCCACGTCTTACTCCTCTGCCATCTTGAATGTCTCCTCCCACATCCCAAAAGCAGTTCTTAATAGGGAAATTTATAGCAATACAAGCTTACTTCAGGAAGAAAGAAAAACCTCAAATAAACAACCTAGCATTACACATAGCAACTACAGAAAGAAGAACAAACAAAACCCAAATGTAATAGAAGACAAGAAATCATAGACATCAATGCAGAAATTAATAAAATAGAGAGAAAAAAATAAAAAAAAATAAAGAAACTAAAAGCTGGTTCTTTGGAAAGATAAACAAAATTGATAAACCCTTAGCCAGACTCATCAAGAAAAAAAGGGAGAAGACCTAAATCAGAAAAGTCACAGTGAAAATGGAGAAGTTACAACTGACACCACGGAAATACAAAGGACCATGTGAGACTACTACATGCAACTATATTCCAATAAAATGGACAACCTAGAAGAAATGGACAAATTCTTAGAAAGGTACAATCTCCCAAGACTTAAACAGGAAGAAATAGAAAATATAAACAGACTAATTTGAAGTTCTGAAGATAAATCTGTGATTTAAATACTCTCAAAATGGACTTCCCGACTAGTCCAGTGGTAAAGAATCCGCCTTCCAATGCAAGGGATGCAGGTTTGATCCCTGGGCAGGGAACTAAGATCCCACATGCTGCAGGGCAACTAAGCCTGTGTGCCAAAACAGCTGAGCTCGTGTGGCTCAACTAGAGGGGCTGCATGATATAAACTAGAAAGCCCACATGCTCTGGCACCCATGTGCCACAACCACAGAGCCCATACACTATGGACCCCACATGTCACAACTAGAGAGAGAGAAAACTTGCACACCAAAACTAGAGAGAAGCCCACATGCCACAACTAGAGAGCAGCCCATGCACCGTAACTAGAGAGAATCCCAAGCACTGCAACAAGAGAGAAACCCATGCACTGCAATGAAGAGCACGTGTACCACAACAAAAGATCCCACACGTCATAACGAAAGATGTTGCGTGCCACAACTAAGACCCGAGGCAGCCAAAAAAATTAAAAAATAAAAACTCTCAAAATACAAAAGTCCAAGGGAGGCCTTCAAGATGGCAGAAGAGTAAGATGTGGAGATCACTTCCTCCCCATAAATACATCAAAAATACATCTACATGTGGAACAACTCCTATAGAACACCTACTGAACACTGGCAGAAGACCTTAGACTTCCCAAAAGATAAGAAACTCCCCACATACCTGGGTAGGGCAAAAGAAAAAAGAAAAAACAGACATAGAATAGGGACAGGACCTGCACTGCTGGGAGGGAGCTCTGAAGGAGGAAAAGTTTCCACACACTAGGAAGCCCCTTCACTGGCAGAGACAGGGGTGTGGGTGGGGGGAAAGCTCCGGAGCGATGGAGGAGAGCATAGAAACAGGGGTGCAGAGGGCAAAGTGGAGAGATTCCCGCACAGAGAATTGGTGCTGACCAGCACTCACCAGCCTGAGACGCTTGTCTGCTCACCAGCTGGGGCAGGTGGGGGCTGGGAGCTGAGGCTAGAGCTTCAGAGGTCAGACCCCAGGGAGAGGACTGGGATTGGATGCATGAACACAGCCTGAAGTGGGCTAGTGGGCCACAGCTAGCCAGGAGGGAGTCCAGGAAGAAGTCTGAACCTGCCTAAGAGGCAAGATACTATTGTTTCGGGGTGCACGAGGAGAGGGGATTCCTTCCCTGTCTGCCCACAAAAGGCAGAGCACCTCCTAAACAAGCTCCAGAGATAGGCATGAAACGCAGCTATTAGCTCAGACCCCAGAGACGGGCATGAAACACTAATGCTGCTTCTGCAGCCACCAAGAATCCTGTGTGAAAGCACAGGTCAATGTCCACAAGAACAACCCGCCCCCCCCCCCAAAGAAGCCTGTGCAGCCCGCCACTGCCAGGGCCCTATGTTCCAGGGAGAACTTCCCCGGGAGAGCACATGGCGTGCCTCAGGCTGTTGCAAGTTATGCAGGCCTCTGCCACAGGAGGTTCGTCCCACATGCCAATTATAACTACCGTACTCCTCCCTCACCCCAGCATGAGTGAGCCAGAGCACCCTAATCAGCCTCTGCTTTAACCCCATCCTGTCTGGGTGGGAACAGAAGCCTGAGGGTAACCTACAGGCAGACGTTTGGCCAAAATGAAAGCTGAACCCCAGGAGCTGTGTGAACAAAGAAGAGAAAGGGAAATTTCTCCGTGCAGCCTCAGGTGCAGTGGATTAAATCCCCACACGCAACTTGAGGTACCCTGCATCTGTGGAATACCTGAATAGACAAAGAATCAACCCAAAATTGAGGCAGCAGACTTTAGGAGCAACTGTAGACTTCCAGTTTCCTATCTGTGACTGACTTGTTTCTGATTTTTATGGTTATCTTACTATAGTTTTTAGTGCTTGCTAACATTGGTGGATTTGTTTACTGATTTGGTTACTCTATTTTTTATAAATTGTTTATTTTTATAATTTTAAAATTTTAATTATTTTATTTATTATTATTATTTCTTTATTTGTTCTCCATTTTCTTCTGAGCTGTGTGGCTGACATGGTCTTGGTGCTGTAGCCTGATTTCTGGCCTGAGTCTCTGCGGTGGGAGAGCCAAGTTCAGGACATTGGACCACCAGAGACCTCCCAGCCACATGTAATATAAATTGGCAAGAGTTCTCCCAAAGATCTCGGTCTCACCGCTAAGATCCAGCTCCACCCAACGGCCAGCAAGCACGATTACAGGACGTCCCATGCTAAACAACTAGAAAGAGAGGAACACAACCCCAACCATTACCAGAGAGGCTGCCTAAAATCATACTAAGTTCACAGACACCCCAAAACACAACACCGGATGCAGCACTGCCCAGCAGAAAGACAAGATACAGACCCACACACCAGAACACAGGTACCAGTCCCCTCCACCATGAAGCCTACACAAGCCACTGAACCAACCTTACCTACTGGGGGCAGACACCAAAAACAACACAAATTACGAACGTGCAGCCTGTGAAAAGGGAACCCCAAACACAGTAAGTTAAGCAAAATGGGAAGACAGAAAAAATGCAGCAGATGATGGAGCAAGGTAAAACCCCACAAGATCAAATAAATGAAGAGGAAATAGGCAGTCTACCTGAAAAAGAATTCAGAGTAATGATAGTAAAGATGATCCAAAATCTTGGGAATAGAATGGAGAAAATACATGAAACGTTTAACAAGGACCTAGAAGAACTAAAGAGCAATATGGGGATATATGTATACATATAGCTGATTCACATTGTTATATAGTAGAAACTAACACAACATTGGAAAGCAATTATACTCCAATAAAGATGTTTTTTAAAAAAAAAGACTAAAGAGAAAACACACAATGATGAACAACACAGTAAATGAAATTAAAACTTCTCTAGAAGGAATCAATAGCAGAATAACTGATGCAAAAGAATGGATAAGTGATCTGGAAGATAAAATAATGGAAATAACTACTATGTTGCTGCACAGCAACATAAAGAAAAATGGAGGAAAAGAATTGAGGACAGCCTCAGAGACCTCTGGGACAACATTCAATGTTCCAACATTCGAATTATAAGGGTCTCAGAAGAAGAATAGTAAAAGGGAGGGTCTGAGAAAATATTTGAAGAGATTATAGTTGAAAAGTTCCCTAAGATGGGAAAGGAAATAGTCAATCAAGTCTATGAAGCACAGAGAGTCGCATACAGGATAAATCCAAGGAGAAACACACAAAGACACATATTAATCAAATGATCAAACATTAAATACAAAGAAAAAATATTACAAGCAGCAAGGGAAAAGCAACATATAACATACAAGGAATAGCCAGGATATGGAAGCAACCTAAATGTCCATTGACAGATGAATGGATAAAGAAGATGTGCCACATATATGCAATGGAATATTACTGAGGCATAAAAAGGAATGAAACTGATTTATTTGTAATGGGGTGGATGGACCTAGAGTCTGTCATATAAAGTGAAGTAACTCAAAAAAAAAAACAAATACTTGATGCTAATGCACATATATGGAATCTAAAAAAACGGTACTGATGAACCTAGTGGCAGGGAATGAATAAAGACACAGACAAAGAGAATGGACTTGAGGACACAGTGTGTAAAGGGGAATCTGGGATGAAGGGAAAGCATAGCATTGACGTATATAAACTACTAAATGTAAAATGGATGGCTAATGAGAAGCTGCTGCATAGCACAGGGGACCAGCTCAATGCTTTGTGACGACCTAGAGATGTGGGAGAGGCAGGGAGGGAGGGAGGCTAAAGAGGGAAGGAATATGGGGATATATGTATACATATAGCTGATTCACTTTGTTATACAGCAGAAACTAACCCACAATTGCAAAGCAATTATACTCCAATAAAGATATTCTTTAAAAAAAATAATAATAACATACAAGTGAATGTCCATAAGGTTAACAGCTGATCTTTCACCAAAAGCTCTGCAAGCCAGAAGGGAGTGGCAGGACATATTTAAAATGATGAAAGGGAAAAAGCTACACCCAAGATTACCCTACCCAGCAAAGATCTCACTTAGATTCAAAGGAGAAATTAAAACCTTACAGGCAATCAAAACTTTTAAAAAACTGTAAAAATACAAACACATGGAGGCTAAACAATACTCTATGAAATAACCAAGAGATCACTGAAGAAATCAAAGAGGAAATCAAAAAACACCTAGAAACAAATGACAATGAAAACACAATGGCCCAAGACCTATGGGAGGCCACAAAAGCAGTTCTAAGAGGGAAGTTTATAGCAATACAATCTTATCTCAAGAAATAAGAAACATCTCAAATAAACAACCTAGCCTTACACCTAAAGCAATTAGAGAAAGGAGAAAAGAAAAGCAAAAGTTACCAGAAGGAAAGAGATCATAAAGATCACATCAGAAATAAATGAAAAAAAATGAGGGAAATGATAACAAAGATCAATAAAACTAAAAGCTGATTCTCTGAGAAGATAAACAAAATTGATAAACCATTAGCTAGACTCATCAAGAAAAAAAGAGAGAAGACTCAAATCAACAGAATTAGAAATGTAAAAGGAGAAGTAACAACTGACACTGCAGAAATACAAAGATTCTGAGAGATTACTACAAGCAACTATATGCCAATAAAATGGACAACCTGGAAGAAATGGACAAATTCTTAGAAAAGCAAACTTCGAGACAGAAACAGGAAGAAATACAAAATATAAACAGACCAATCACAAGCACTGAAATTGAAACTGTGATTTAACATCTTCCAACAAACAAAAGCCCACAACCTGATGGATTCACAAGCAAACTCTATCAAACATTTAGAGAAGAGCTAACACCTATCTTTCTCAAACTCTTCCAAAATATAGCAGAGGGAGGAACACTCCCCAACTCATTCTATGAGGCCACCATCACCCTGACACCAAAACCAGAAAAAGATGTCACAAAGAAAGAAAACTACAGGCCAATATCACTGATGAATATAGATGCAAAAAACCTCAACAAAATACTAGCAAACAAAATCCAGCAGCACATTAACAGGATCATACACCATAATCAAGTGGGGGTTTATCCCAGGAAGGCAAGGATTCTTCAGTATACGCAGTTCAATCCATGTGATACACCATATTAACAAACTGAAGGATAAAAACCATATGATAATCTAAATAGATGCAGAAAAAGCTTTTGACAAATTTTAGCACCGATTTATGATAAAAACTCTCCAGATAGTAGGCATAGAGGGATATTACCTCAACATAATAAAGGCCATATATGACAAATCCACAGCCAACATTGTTCTCAATGGTGAAAAACTGAAACCATTTCCACAAAGGTCAGGAACAAGACAAGGTTGCCCACTCTCACCACTATTATTCAACATAATTTTGGAAGTTTTAGCCCAAGGAATCAGAGAAGAAAAAGAAAAAAAAGGAATCCAAATTGGAAAAGAAGAAGTAAAACTTTCACTGTTTGCAGATGGCATAGTACCAAGCATAGAGAATACTAAAGATGCTACCAGAAAACTACTAGAGCTAATCAATGAATTTGGTAAAGTAGCAGGATACAAAATTAATGCACAGAAATCTCTTGCATTCCTATACACTAATGATGAAATTCTGTAAGATAAATCAAGGAAACACTCCCATTTACCACTGCAACAAAAAGAATAAAATACCTAGGAATAAACCTACCTAAGGAGACAAAAGACCTGTATGCAGAAAAATATAAGACACTGATGAAAGAAATTAAAGATGATACAAAAAGATGGAGAGATATACCATGTTCTTGGATTGGAAGAATCAACATTGTGAAAATGACTCTACTACCCAAAGCAATCTCCAGATTCAATGCAATACCTATCAAATGACAATGGCATATTTCATAGAACTAGAACAAAAAGTTTCACAATGTGTATGGATACACAAAAGAACGTGAAGCGCCAAAGCAATCTTCTGAAAGAAAAACGGAGCTGGAGGAATCAGACTCCCGGACATCAGACTATACTACAAAGCTACAGTAATCAAGACAGTATAGTACTGGCAAAAAACCAGAAATATAGATCAATGGAACAGGATAGAAAGCCCAGAGATAAACCCATGCACATATGGTCACCTTACCTTTGATAAAGGAGGTAAGAATATACAGTGGAGAAAAGACAGCCTCTTCAATAGGTGGTGCTGTAAAAACTGGACAGCTACATGTAAAAGAATGAAATTAGAACACTCCCTAATACCATACACAAAAATAAACTCGAAATGGATTAAAGACCTAAATGTAAGGCTAGACCTGAAAAAATCTTAGAAGAAAAGATAGGCAGAACACTCTATGACATAAATCACAGCAAGATCCTTTTTAACAGACCTCCTAGAGAAATGGAAATAAAAACAAAAATAAACAAATGGGACCTATTGAAATTTAAAAGCTTTTGCATAGCAAAGGAAACCATAAACAGACGAAAAGACAACCCTCAGAATGGGAGAAAATATTTGCAAATGAAACAACTGAAAGAGGATTAATCACGAAAATATACCAGCAGCTCATGCAGCTCAATATCAAAAAAAACAAACAACCTAATCCAAAAATGGGCAGAAGACCTCAATAGACATTACTCCAAAGAAGATATACAGATTGCAAACAAACACATGAAAGGATGCTCAACATCACTAATCATTAGAGAAAAGCACATCAAAACTACAATGAGGTATCACCTTACACCTGTCAGAATGGCCATCATCAACAAATCTACAAACAATAAATGCTGGAGAGGGTGTGGAGGAAAGGGAACCCTCTTGCACTGCTGGTGGGAATGTAAATTGATACAGCCACTATGGAGAACAGTATGGAGGTTCCCTAAAAAACTAAAAATAGAACTACCATATGACCCAGCAATTCCACTACTGGGCATATACCCTGAGAAATCCATAATTCAAAAAGTGTCATGTACCACAATGTTTATTGCAGCTCTATTTACAATAGCCAGGACATGGACACAACCTATGTGTCCATCAAGAGATGAAAAGATAAAGAAGATGTGGCACATACATACAATGGAATATTACTCAACCATAAAAAGAAATGAAATTGAGTTATTTGTAGTGAGGTGGATGGACCTAGAGTCTGTCATACAGAGTGAATTAAGTCAGAAAGAGAAAAACAGATACTGTATGCTAACACATATATATGGAATCTAAAAAAAGAAAAAAATTGTTATGAAGAACCTAGGGGCAGGATAGGAATATAGGCGCACATGTAGAGCATAGACTTGAGGACACGGGCAGGAGGAAGGGTAAGGTGGGACAAAGTGAGACAGTGGCATTGACTTATATACACTATCAAATGTGAAATAGATAGCTAGTGGGAATCAACCTTATAGCAGAGGGAGATCAGCTCGGTGGATTGTGACCACCTAGAGGGGTGGGATAGGGAATGTGGGAGGGACATGCAAGATGGAGGGGATATGGGGATATATGTATACGTATAGCTGATTCACTTTGTTATACAGCAGAAACTAACACAACAATGTAAAGCAATTATACTCCAATAAAGATGTTTAAAAAAAAAACAATGTGGTACATATATACAATGGAATATTACTCAGCCATCAAAAGGAACGATACTGAGTTATTTGTAATGAGGTGGATGGGCCTAGAGTCTGTCATATAGAGTGAAGTAAGCCAGAAAGAGAAAAAGGAAATACAAGATGGTAATGCACATATGTGGAATCTAAATAAATGGTACTGATTAACCTAGTGTCAGGGCAGGAATAAAGACACAGACGTAGAGAATGGACTTGAGGACACAGTGGAGGAAAGGGAAGATGGGACAATGTGAGAGAGTAGCATTGACATATATACACTACCAAATGTAAAATGGATGGTTAGTGGGAAGCTCCTGCATAGCACAGAGAGATCAGCTTTATGCTTTGTGACGACCTAAAGAAGTGGGAAAGGGAGGGTGGGAGAGTGGCTCAAGAGGGAGGGCATATGGGGATATATGTATATATATTGCTGATTCACTTTGTTGTACAGCAGAAACTAACACAACTTTGTAAAGCAATTATACTCCAATAAAGATGTTAAAAACAAAAACAAACAAACAAAAAAACCAAAAACAACAGTCCAGGATCGGATGGCTTCACAGGAGAATTATATCAAACATTTAGAGAAGAATTAACCTATCCCTCTGAAACTATTCTGAAAAATTGCAAAGACGCACCACTTCCATTCTCATTCTATGAAACCACTACAACCTGATACCAAAACCCAAAAATGATACCATAAAAAAGAAAATTACAGGTCAATATCACTGATGAACACAAAAGCAAAAATCCTCAACAAAATACTAGGAATCCAAACCCAATTATACATTAAAGGGATTATACACCATGATCAAGTGGGTTTTATCCCTGGGATGCAAGGAGCTTCCAATACCTGCAAATCAATCAGTAAGATACACTACTTTAACAAACTGAAGAATAAAAACCATATGATCATTGACATAGATGCAGAAAAACTTTTTGATAAAATTCAGTATCCATATGATAAAAATTCTCCAGAAAGTGGGGATAGAGGGAACATACTTCAACATAATAAAGTCCATATATGACAAATACACAGCTAACATCATTCTCAACAGTGAAAAGCTGAAAGCATTTCCTCTAAGATCAGGAAAAATAAAGGATGTGCACTCTCACCACTTTTATTAAACATAGTATTGGACGTCCTATCCACAGCAATCAGAGAAGAAAAAGAAATAAAAAGAATCCAAATTGGAAAAGAAGAAGTAAAACTGTCACTATTTGCAGATGACATGATACTATAAAAAGAATATCCTAAAGATGCTACAAGAAAACTAATAGAGTTCATCAATGAATTTGGTAAAGTTGCAGGATACAAAAGTAATACAGAGAAATCTGTTGTATTTTTATACACTAACAATTAAGAATAAGAAAGCGAAATTCAGGAAACAATCTCATTTACGATGGCATCATAAGGAATAAAATACCTAGGAATAAACCTACCTAAGGAGGCAACAGTCCTGTACTCTGGAAATTATGAGATGCTGATGAAATAAATGAAAGACCACACACACAGATAGAAAGATATACCATGTTCTTGGATTGGAAGTATCAATATTGTCATGTGACTATATTACACAAGGCAATCTACATATTCAATATAATCTCTTTTAAATTACCATTGGCATTTTTCAGAGAAATAGAATGAAAAATTTTGAAATTTGTATGGACACAAAAAAGGCCCCCAATTGCCAAGTAATATTGAGAAAGAAAACCAGAGCTGGAGGAGTCAGGCTCCTTGTCTTCAGACAATACTACAAAGCTACAGTAACCAAAACAGTATGGTACTGGCACAAAAACAGAAATATAGATCAATGGAACAGGATAGAAGGCCCAGAAATAAACCTATGCTCTGGTGGTCAATTAATCTACCATAAAAGAGCCAAGAATATGCAATGGAGAAAGACTGTCTCTTCAATTACTTGTGTTGGGAAAACTGGACAAATACACGTAAAAGAATGAAATTAGAACATTTTCTAATACTGTATACAAAAATAAACTCATACAAAGCTACAGTAAATCAAGACACTATTGTACTAGCACAAAAACAGAAATATAGATCAATGGAACAGGATAGAAAACCCAGAGATAAACCCACGCACATATGGTCACCTTATCTTTGATAAAGGAGGCAAGAATATACAGTGAAGAAAAGACAGCCTCTTCAATAAGTGGTGCTGGGAAAACTGGACAGGTACATGTAAATGTATGAAATTAGAACACTCCCTAATGCCATACACAAAAATAAACCCAAAATGGATTAAAGACCTAAATGTAAGGCCAGACACTATCAAACTCTTAGAGGAAAACAGAGGCAGAACACTCTATGACATAAATCACAGCAAGATCCTTTTTGACCCACCTCCTAGAGAAATGGAAATAAAAACAAAAATATACAAATGGGGCCTAATGAAACTTAAAAGTTTTTGCACAGCAAAGGAAACCATAAACAAGACCAAAAGACAACCCTCAGAATGGGAGAAAATATTTGCAAATGAAGCACTGACAAAGGATTAATCTCCAAAATTTACAAGCAGCTTATGCAGCTCAATATCAAAAAACAATCAACCCAATTCAAAAATGGGCAGAAGACCTAAATAGACATTTTTCCAAAGACATACAGATTGCCAACAGACACATGAAAGAATGCTCAACATCATTAATCATCAGAGAAATGCAAATCAAAACTACAATGAGATATCATCTCACACTGGTCAGAATGGCGATCATCAAAAAATCTACAAATAATAAATGCTGGAGAGGGTGTGGAGAAAAGGGAACCCTCTTGTACTGTTGGTGGGAATGTAAATTGATACAGCCACTATGGAGAACAGTGTGGAGGTTCCTTAATAAACTAAAAATAGAACTACCATACGACCCAGCAATCCCACTACTGGGCATGTACCCTGAGAAAACCATAATTCAAAAAGAGTCATGTACCAAAGTGTTCATTGCAGCTCTATTTACAATATCCACGACATGGAAGCAACCTAAGTGTCCATCAACAGATGAATGGATAAAGACGATGTGGCACATATATACAATGGAATATTACTCAGCCATAAAAAGAAATGAAATTGAGTTATTTGCAGTGAGGTGGATGGACCTAGAGTCTGTCATACAGAGTGAAGTAAGTCAGAAAGGGAAAAACAAATACCATATGCTAACACATATATATGGAATCTAAGAAGAAAAAAAGGTCATGAAGAACCTAGGGGCAAGCCAGGAATAAAGACACAGACCTACTAGATAATAGACTTGAGGATAAGGGGAGGGGGAAAGGTAAGCTGTGACAAAGTGAAAGAGTGGTGTGGACATATATACACTACCAAACATAAAATAAATAGCTAGTAGGAAGCAGCCGCATAGCACAGGGAGATCAGCTCGGTGCTTTGTGACCACCTAGAGGGGTGAGATAGGGAGGGTGGGAGGGAGGGAGACGCAAGAGGGAAGAGATATGGGAACATATGTGTATGTATAACTGATTCACTTTGTTATAAAGCAGAAACTAACACACCACTGTAAAGCAATTATACTCCAGTAAAAATGTTAAAAATAAATACATATGCTTTCTGAAAAAATAAACTCAAAATCGATCAAAGACCTGAATGTAAGACTGCACACTATAAAACTTCTCGAGAAAAAAAAAAAAAAAGGTCATGAAGAACTTAGTGTCAAGACGGGAATAAAGACTCAGACCTACTAGAGAATGGACTTGAGGATATGGGGAGGGGGAAGGGTAAGCTGTGACAAAGTGAGAGAGTGGCATGGACATATATACACTACCAACCATAAAATAGATAGCTAGTGGGAAGCAACTGCATAGCACAGGGAGATCAGCTCTGTGCTTTGTTACCACCTAGAGGGGTGGGATAGGGAGGGTGGGAGGGAGGGAGATGCAAGAGGGAAGAGATATGGGAATATATGTATATGTATAACTGATTCACTTTGTTATAACGCAGAAACTAACACACCATTGTAAAGCAATTATACTCCAATAAAGATGTTAAAAAAAAAAAAACTTCTCAAGGAAAACATAGGCAGAACACTCTTTGACATAAATTGCATCAATATCTTTTTGGATCCGTCTCCTAGGGTAATGGAAATAAAAACAAAAAACCCAAATATGTCCTAATTAAACTTAAAAACTTTTTCACAGCAAGGAGAACCATAAATAAAATGAAAAGACAGCCCTCAGAATGGGAGAAAATATTTGCAAATGAAGCAGCTGACAAGGGGTTGATCTCCAAAATATACAAACAGCTCATACAGCTCAATATTAAAAAAAGTCCAATTAAAAATTGCACAGATGATCTAAATAAAAATTACTCCAAAGAAGACATACAAATGGCCAAAGGCACATGAAAAGGTGCTCAACACTGCTAATTATTAGAGAAATGCAAATCAAAACTACAATGAGGTATCACCTCACATACATCAGAATGGCCATCATCAAAAAGTCTACAAAAAATAAAAGCTGGAGGAGAGGTGTGAAGAAGAAGGAACCCTCCTACACTTTTGGTGGGAATGTAAATTGGTACAGCTACTATGGAGAACAGTATGGGGGTTCCTTAGAAAAACTAAAACAGAGTTACCATATGATACTGCAATACCACATCTGGCCTTATATCTAGAGAAAACCATAATTCAAAAAGATACATGTACTCCAACACTCATAGCAGCACTGTTTACAATAGCCAAGACATGGAAGCAACCTAAGTGTCCATCGATAGATGAATGGATAAAGAAGATGTGGTATATATATACAATGGACTATTACTCAGCCATAAAAAAGAATGAAATAATGCCATTTGCAGCAGCATGGATGGACCTAGAAATTATCATACTAAGTGAAATAAGCCAGACAAAGACAAATATCATATGATACCTCTTATATGTGGAATCTAAAAAAGGATACAAATGAACTTATTTACAAAACAGAAATAAACTCAGACATAGAAAACTAACTTATGGTTACCAAAGCAGAAATGGGGGGGGATACATTAGGAACTTGGGATTTAAAAATTTATATATATATATATATATATATACACACACATAACTGAATCACTTTGCTGTACACCTAAAACTAACACAGCATTTTAAATCAATTCTATATCAATAATTTTTTTTTTAAAAAACGCAGTGGGTCAACGGTGAAATCAAAGTAGAAATCAGAAAATACCTTGAGGTAAATGACAGTGAATAAACAACTTCACAAAGTCTATGGGATGCAGCAAAAGCAGTTTTAAGAGGAAAGTTCATATGGATACACGTCTTCATCAAGAAACAAGAAACATCTTAAATAAACAACATAACCTACCTCCTAAAATAATCAGAAAAAGGAAAACAAATAAAATCCGTAGTCCACAGAAGGAAAGAAATAAAAAGATCAGAGAGGAAATAAATAAAATAGAGGTCAAAAAATAATAGAAAGGATCAGTAAAACAAAGAACTGGTTTTTTGAAAAGATAAACAAAATTGACAAAACTCTAGCCAGATTCACCAAGAAGAAAAGACAGAAGGCCCAAAGAAACGAAATAGAATTGAAAGAGGAGAAATATCAACTGTTACCACAAAATACACAAAATCATAAGGGAATACTATGAACAGTTATATGCAAATGAAGTGGACAACCTAGAAGAAATGGACTAGTTTCTAGAAACATATAGCCTTCCAAATCTGAGTCAAGAAGAAACAGATGATTTGAACAGACTGAACACAAGAAGTGAAATAGAATCTGTAGGGAAAAAGCAAACAAAAAACAAAAACAAAAAACCTCTCTGGACAATAGTCCAGGAATGGAGGAATGGATGGCTTCTCTAGGGAAATCTATCAAACATACAAAGAAGAATTTATACCTATGCTTCTCAAACTATTCATAAAAATTGAAGAGGAGGGAACACTCCCAAATTCATTCTATGACTCCTCCATAACCCTGATACCAAAACCAGACAAAGACACTACCAAAAAAAGAAAATTATGGGCCAATATCTTTGATGGATATAGATGCAAAATTCCTCAACAAAATATTAGCAAACCAATCAAACAATATATAAAAAGGATCATACACCATGATTACGTTGGATTCATTCCAGTGTGACAAGGATGGTTCAACATATGCAAACCAATCAATGTGATACAAAACATTAACAAAAGGAAATATGCAAAGCACATGATCATCTCAATGGATGCAGAAAAAGCATTTGACAAAATTCAACATCAATTCTTGATAAAAACTCTCACCAAAGTGGGCATAGAGAGAACATATCTCAACATAGTAAAAGCCATTTATGAAAAACCCACATTCAACATAATAATCAACAGTTAAAAGATGAAACCCTGCTAAATTCAGAAACAAGAGGGACTTCCCTGGTGGTGCAGTGGTTAAGAATCCACCTGCCAATGCAGGGGACATGGGTTTGAGCCCTGGTCCAGGAAGATCCCACATGCCACAGAGCAACTAAGTCTATGTGCCACAACTACTGAGCCTGCACTCTAGAGCCCATGAGCCACAACTACTGAGCCCAAGTGCCACAACTACTGAAGCCCATGTGCCTAGAGCCTGTGCTCTGCAACAAGAGAAGCCACCGCAATGAGAAGCCCGTGCACCACAATGAAGAGTAGACCCTGCTTGCTGCAACTAGGGAAAGCCTGCACGCAGCAATGAAGACCCAATGCAGCCAAAAATAAATAAACAAATAAATAAATTTAAAAAGAAATAAAGTCAGGAACGAGACAAGGATACCCACTTTCACCACTTCAACATAATATTGAAAGTTCTAGCCACAGTAATCAGACAAGAAAAAGAAATAAAGGGTATCCACATTGGAAAGATACCATCTACTACTTGCAGATGACATGATACTCTATATAGAGAACTCTAAAGTCTCCACACAAAGATTATTAGAACTAACAAATGAATTCAGTATGGAAGTAGGACACAACATTAATATACAGAAATCTGTTGCATTTCTTCACACTAATAATGAAATATCTGAAAGAGAAAGTTTAAAAAAACAATCCCATTTAAAATTGCATCAACTTGGTGCTTTGTGACCACCTAGAGGGGTGCGATAGGGAGGGTGGGAGGGAGGGAGACGCAAGAGGGAAGAGATATGGGAACATAGGTATATGTATAACTGATTCACTTTGTTATAAAGTAGAAACTAACACACCATTGTAAAGCAATTATACTCCAATAAAGATGTTAAAAATAAATAAATAAAATTTTAAAATAAAGTAAAATAAAATTGCATCATAAAAATACCTAAGAATAAACTTAACCAAGGATGTGAAAGACCTATACACTAAAAAATATAAAACATTGAGAAAAGAAATTGAAGAAGATTCAAAGAAATAGAAAGATATCCATGCTCTTCGACTGGAAGAGTTAATACTGCTAAAATGGCTACACTACCAAAAGCAACCTATAGATTTAATGCAATCCCTATCAAAATACCCACGGCATTTTTCACAGAACTAGAACAAGTAATTCTAAAATTTATATGAAACTGCAAAAGAGCCAGAATTGCCAAAGCAATCCTGAGGGAAGGAAAAATAAACAAAGCTGGAGGCATAACTCTCCCAGGCTTCAGACTATACTACAAAGCTACAGTAATCAAAACAGCATGGTATTGGCACAAAAACAGATGTACAGACCAATGGTATAGATTAGAGACCCCAGAAATAAATTCACACTCCTATGGTCACCTAATCTATGACAAAGGAGGCTAGAATATACAACCGAGAAAACAGAGTCTCATCAACAAGTAGTGTTGGAAAAGCTGGACAGCTACATGTGAATCAATGAAATCATAACACTCACACCATATTCAAAAACAAACAAAATGGTTTAAAGACCAAAATATAAGACAAGACACCATAAAATTTCTAGAAGAGAACATAGACAAAACATTCTCTGACATAAATAGGAAGATTTTCCTAGATCAGTATCCCAATGCAAAAGGAATAAAAGCAAACCTAAACAAATGGGACCTAATCAAACTTAAAAGCTTTTGCACAGCAAAGGAAGCCATTAACAAAATGAGAAGATAACCTATGGAATGGGAAAAAATATTTGCAAATGATGCAACTGACAAAAGGTTAATACCCAAAATATACAAACAGCTCATACAAATCAATAGTGAAAAAAGAAAAACCCAATCAAAAATGGGGAGAAGATTTAAATAAACATTTCTCCAAAGAAGACACAGTTGGCCAACAGGCACATGTAAAGATGCTCTACATCACTAATTATGAGAGAAATGCAAATCAAAACCGCAATGAGATATCACCTCACAGCCGTCAGAGTGGCTCTCATTAAGATGTCTACAAATAATAAATTCTGGAGAGGGTGTGGAGAAAAGGGAACCTTCCTACACTCTTGGTGGGAATGTAAATTGGTGTAACCACTATGGAAAGAGCATGGAGATTCCTTAAAAAACTGAGAATAGAACTACCATATGATCCAGCAATTCTATTCCTGGGTATATATCTGTAAAAACAAAAACACTAATTCAAAAAGATACATGTACCCCAGTGTTCATAGCAGCACTATTTACAATAGCCAAGACATGGAAATAACTCAAGTGACCATCAAGAGACTATTGGCTTAAGAAGATGTGATATATATATATATTGCTCCACCATAAAAAGAATGAAATATTGCCATTTACAGCAACATGGATGCACTTAGAGAATATTATACTTAGTGAGTTATGTCAGACAGAGAAGGATGTTATATAATATCACTTATATGTGGAATCTAAAAAATAACACAAGTGAATCTATATACAAAACAGAAACAGACTCACAAACAGGGAAAACAAATTTACGTTTACCAAAGTGGAAGGGATTGGGGGAGGGATAATTTATGTTTATGGGATTAACAAATAAAAACTACTATGCATAAAATAGATGAGCAACAAGTATTTGCTGTATAGTACAGGGAACTATATTTAATATCTTGTAATAAACTATAATGGAAAATAATCTGAAAATATATATATACATATACAACTGACTCACTTTGCTAGACGCCTGAAACTAATAGAATATTGTAAATCAACTATTCTCCAGTTTAAAAAAAATATCTCTTTAGGGGCTTTCTCTGTCTCACCATCTAAACCCCAGGGAGGAGGAAAGTTACAACTAAATCCCAGTGACAGCTACATATTCTGGGAGGAATACAGAGAACTCTTATTTCATTTGCAAAGGCTTACTACAGACCCTTGGACATAGGGAGATGACACAGCACAGCAGGTTCTGAACTAAGACTGTCTGGGATGCAAATCAAGCTCTGCCAGCTCATGTTATTTTTTTTAAAGTCTGCTTTGGTTTGTTAGTAAAAGAAGCCAGTTAAAGCTGCTTCACCACTTTTCCTTGCACACATACAAATAATTCTCATAAGTATATTCCAGTACAACCCCATCCTTTTCATACAGACTGAAGGCATAAACCCCATGGAGTATTAACAAAGGTAAAATAATTGCAGAAATCACTTTCAAAAACTCCAGTCCCTCTTTTTATCATAATTAGTTTTAGTTCTTAGAGTCCAGGTGCTCATGCCTTGAAGAGGCTTAGAAAGGGATGTCAGAAAGCATGATCAGTAGGGTCTCAGCTCCTAGCAGGAAGCATGTTGCCAGGCTAGCTAACAGCTATAATTTAATCCTTGAATCATCCTCCTGATTTGGACAATGAAGATAATCCAAGAGGAAATGTCTTGCAGCCCAAGAAAACAACCTCGATGTTTCTAATTAAAATAAATGAAAAAATCAGGGTTATGAATGCCGTAGAGTGGCACTGGCCTCTTTGGTGTAATAACAGACCTGTGCACAGCATACAGTAGATCCTTTCAAAACCGTTTCTCAAGCCACCACAATGAGAAGCCCGCGCACTACAACGAAGAGTAGCCTGGGCTCACCGCAACTAGAGAAAGCCCGCGCGCAGCAACGAAGACCCAATGCAGCCAAAAATAAATGAATTTTAAAAAAAAAGTTTCTCAGTTTGTTCAACATTTTCGTGGGATGGCTTTTCTGCCATTGCTGTATTTCCTGAGTTGAGCATATTTCTTGCCTTTTCCTTTAGTGATACCCCTAATCTAAAGAAGCCTAACTCTGGTCCAGTGTTGGGGGTGGGGGAAATCCAGAACTCTTTAAACTTGTTTATTGAGAGGTGGCGGATAACAAGGTATAATGACAAATAAAATGCCTTTCTTTCTTTTCATGCCTTAAAAATACAAAAGAGAGCAAAGGGTAAGACTTTGTGCAAAAGAGAACTTCAGAAACAAAATACTAAAAAGACTAAAATATTCAAAAATGTACGTAAAATAAAGCCCTTGTGCTTGTTTGTTATACTAAGATGCAAACCATTTAAAAAAGACTAAGATAAAACTTTAAAAAAATAACATCAAAATAATGAAACAAATAATTGCATTTCTGTGATGCTTTCTTTGAGGTGACACTGGACAATCCCTTGGAGTTTATCAGAGAAAAGATATCTATTTGGAAGGAAAACAACTCTAAGGGTGAGCAGTCCAAGAAGGTAGCATAGGAAGATATTCAACTCACCTCCACAAAGGGACACACCAAATATACAGTTACATATTGAATAATTCCCACTGAAAAAGAATTAAAAATAAACTGAACAGCTGCCTCCACAACAAGGGATAAAAGGGTCACATCAAGACTGCTAGGAGAGACAGAGATGTGGTCTCACCAGAAACCCCACTCCTGACATGGTGACACACAATAAGGAGGGATCTCAGGAGACTATAATTTCTCCCCAAGGAGACCTCAAAACCTTGAGACCCAAACCTTTGGACACCTAAACCCTTAGACCTGCACCATAGAGAGAGGCCCCCGAAATGTCTCTCTTTCACAACTAACAGGGCTTACATCCAGGGGACCTGGGGGCTGTAGGGATCTGAGATACACTTTGTGAGGGGTTTGCATGTGAACTCACTCATCCTAAGAACCAGCATAAACTCAGCAGTTTAAGAGGTAACTGGATTATATGTGAAGGAGATTCATTTGCTAATATTAAAGCATCCAGAGGGGCAGGAAGAAAATAGGAAATAGAATTTTTTCAGAGACAAAGGCACTGATGAGCACCATTTTTGCACTCTCTCTCTATTTTTTTTTCAGTATTCTAACTTTTTTTATTTAGAGACTAACACAGAAAAGCATGACTTTGTCAGCAACAATGTGACCATCAAGAATTTAACTAGATGCTGTCTTTTTTGTAAATTATCCAGATGCCCCAAGTGAAGATAGACCTATTAATACTGAAATGCAAATGTCATTGAGTTCAAAAGTTTGCAACCGATAAGGGGCTTGTATCTAGAACATACAAAGAATTTTCAGAACTCATAGATAAAAAGACAACCCAATTTAAAAATGGGACAATGACTTGAAGATATTTCTCTGAAGAAGATTTACAAAAGGCCAATAAGCTCATGAAAAGATGTTCAGCATCATTAGTTACTAAGGAAATGTAAAATCAAAGCATGATGAGGCAGTCACTTTGGAAAATACTTTGGCAGTTCTTTGAAACATTAGAGCAATTCTATTCCTACAATTCTGTTCCTTTGTATGTACCCAGGAGAACTGAAAACCTATGCCCACACAAAGCCTGTATGCGAATGTTCATAACAGTGTCCTCCATAATAGCCAAAAAGTAGAAGCATACCAAATGTCCATCAGTGGATGATGGATAAACAAAATGTGGTCTACCCACACGATGGAATATTATTCATCTGTGAATGAAGCACTGACACATGCTACAACATGGATAAACCTTGAAAACATGCTCAGTGAAATAAGTCAGACACAAAAGGTCATTAGTGTATGATTCTGTTAATATGAAACGTCCAGAAAAGGCAAATTATAGCAACAGAAAGTAGATCGGTGGCTGCCAGGGGCTGGAGGAGGAGGACGGGGAGTGATGCTCATGGGTACAGGGGTTTCTTTTGAGGTGGTGAGAATTTTCTGTAACTGAATAGAGGTGATGGTTGAGCGCTAAACTGACTGAACGGACCGTGGGAATAACAGACGGACTGTTCTTCCCGTTAGTCACTGGCTTTATTCGTCAGGAATCGAAGGAAAAGCAGGATCCACACTGAGCGAGTCAGAAGTCAGCTGGCTGTGCTACAGAGCCACATCCCAGACCTTTTGCAGGAGCAGGTCTTTGGGGTTAAGGCAGCCGGGGACACAGCGGGCAAAGCAACTCACAGAAAATCAGGTGCAATCTCCTGTTGATTCAATGTTAGAATGACAGTTTCCTCCTCAAACTCTTAGGGCACCAAAATACTACTAAATTATACAAGCTCTCTTATGTTAAAAAAGTATCTCTTAACTCAAGAATCAACCAGACAGAGGAGAAGATGGCGGAACAGTAAGACACGGAGATGACCTTCCTCCCCACAGATATATCAGAAATACATCTACACGTGGAACTGCTCCTATAGAACAGCCACTGAACGCTGGCAGAAGACGTCAGATCTCCCAAAAGGCAAGAAACTCCCCACGTACCTGGGTAGGGCAAAAGAAAAAAGAAACAACAGAGACAAAAGAATAGGGACAGGACCTGCACCAGTGGGAGGGAGCTGTGAAGGATGAAAGGTTTCCGTACACTAGGAAGCCCCTTCGCGGGCAGAGACTGCGAGGGGCAGAGGGGGGAAGCTTTGGAGCCACGGAGGAGAGTGCAGCAACAGGGGTGTGGAGGGCAAAGCGGAGAGATTCCCGCACAGAGGAGCGGTGCCGACCAGCGCTCACCAGCCCGAGAGGCTTGTCTGCTCACCCGCCGGGGCGGGAGGGGGCTGGGAGCTGCGGCTCGGGCTTCGGTCGGATTGCAGGGAGAGGACTGGGGTTGGCGGTGTGAACAGAGCCTGACGGGGTTAGTGCACCACAGCTAGCTGGGAGGGACTCCAGGAAAAGGTGTGGAGCTGCCAAAGAGGCAGAGACTTTTTCTTGCCTCTTTGTTTCCTGCTGCGCGAGGAGAGGGGATTCAGAGCGCCGCCTAAACGAGCTCCAGAGACTGGCGCGAGCTGCGGCTATCAGCGCGGACCCCAGAGATGGGCATGAAACATTAAGGCTGCTGCTGCCACCACCAAGAAGCCTGTGTGCAAGCACAGGTCACTATCCACACCGCCCCTCCTGGGAGCCTGTGTAACCCGCCACTGCCAGGGTCCCGTGATCCAAGGACAACTTCCCCGGGAGAACGCACAGCGCTCCTCAGGCTGCTGCAACGTCACACAGGCCTCTGCCGCCACAGGCTCGCCCCGCATCCATACCCATCCCACCCCCCGGCCTGAGTGAGCCAGAGCCCCCGAAGCAGCTGCTCCATTAACCCCGTCCTGTCTGAGCAAAGAACAGACGCCCTCAGGCGACCTACTCGCAGAGACGGGTCAAAATCCAAAGCTGAAACCCGCGAGCTGTGCGAACAAAGAAGAGAAAGGGAAATTTCTCCCAGCAGCCTCAGAAGCAGCGGATTAAAGCTCCACAAACAACTTGATGTACCTGCATCTGGGGAATACCTGAATAGACAATGAATCATTCCAAATTGAGGAGGGGGACTTTGGGAGTAAGATATATTATTTTTTCCCCTTTTACACTTTTTGTGAGTGTGTATGTGTATGCTTCTGTGTCAGATTTTGTCTGTATAGCTGTGCTTTCACCATTTATCCTAGGGTTCTGTCCGTCCGTTTTTTGTTGTTTGTTTTGTTTTGTGTTTTTTAACTTTAAAATAATTTTGTTCTTTTTTTTAATAATTTTTTTATTTTAATAACTTTATTTTATTTTATCTTACTTTATTTTAATTTATCCTCTTTCTTTTTTTCTTTCTATCTTTTCTCCCTTTTATTCTGAGCCATGTGGATGAAAGGCTCTTGGTGCTCCAGCCAGCATTAGGGCTGTGCTTCTGAGGTGGGAGAGCCAACTTCAGGACACTGGTCCACAAAAGACCTCCCACCTCCATGTAATACCAAACAACGAAAATTCCCAGAGATCTCCATCTCAACACCAAGACCCAGCTTCACTCAACGACCAGCAAGCTATAGTGCTGGACACCCTATGCCAAACAACTAGCAAGACAGAAACACAGCCCCATCCATTAGCAGAAGGGATGCCTAAAATCATAATAAGGCCACAGACACCCAAAAAACACACCATCAGACGTGGACCTGCCCACCAGAAAGAGAAGATCCAGCCTCATCCACCAGAACACAGGCACTAGTTCCCTCCACCAGGAAGCCTACACAACCCACTGAACCAACCTTAGCCACTGGGGAAAGATACCAAAAACAACAGGAATTACGAACCTGCAGCCTGCGAAAAGGAGACCCCAAACACAGTAAGATAAGCAAAATGAGAAGACAGAAAAACACACAGCAGATGAAGGAGCAAGGTAAAAACACACCAGACCTAACAAATGAAGAGGAAAAAGGCAGTCTACCTGAAAAAGAATTCAGAATAATGATAGTAAAGATGATCCAAAATCATGGAAATAGAATAGACAAAATGCAAGAAACATTTAACAAGTATCTACAAGAAATAAAGAGGAAGCAAGCAATGATGAAAAACACAATAAATGAAATTAAAAATAATCTAGAAGGGATCAATAGCAGAATAACTGAGGCAGAAGAACGGATAAGTGACCTGGAAAATAAAATAGTGGAAATAACTACTGCAGAGCAGAATAAAGAAAAAAGAACGAAAAGAACTGAGGACAGTCTCAGAGACATCTGGGACAACATTAAACGCACCAACATTCGAATTATAGGGGTCCCAGAAGAAGAAGAGAAAAAGAAAGGGACTGAGAAAATATTTGAAGAGATTATAGTTGAAAACTTCTCTAATATGGGAAAGAAAATAGTTAATCAAGTCCTAGAAGCACAGAGAGTCCCATACAGGATAAATCCAAGGAGAAACACGCCAAGACACATATTAATCAAACTATCAAAAATTAAATATAAAGAAAAAATATTAAGAGCAGCAAGGGAAAAACAACAAATAACACACAAGGGAATCCCCATAAGGTTAACAGCTGATCTTTCAGCAGAAACTCTGCAAGCCAGAAGGGAGTGGCAGAACATATTTAAAGTGATGAAGGAGAAAAACCTAAAACCAAGATTACTCTACCCAGCAAGGATCTCACTCAGATTTGATGGAAAAATTAAAACCTTTACAGACAAGCAAAAGCTGAGAGAGTTCAGCACCACCAAACCAGCTTTACAACAAATGTTAAAGGAACTTCTCTAGGCAAGAAACACAACAGAAGGAAAACACCTACAATAACAAACCCAAAACATTTAAGAAAATGGGAATAGGAACTTACATATCGATAATTACCTTAAATGTAAATGGATTAAATGCTCCAACCAAAAGACACAGACTGGCTGAATGGATATAAAAACAAGATCCGTATATATGCTGTCTGCAAGAGACCCACTTTGGACCTAGAGACACATACAGACTGAAAGTGAGGGGATGGCAAAAGATATTCCATGCAAATGGAAATCAAAACAAAGCCAGAGTAACAATTCTCATACCAGACAAAATGGACTTTAAAATAAAGACTATTACAAGAGACAAAGAAGGACACTACATAATGATCAAGGGATCGATTCAAGAAGAAGATATAACAATTGTAAATATTTATGTACCCAACATAGGAGCACCTCAATATATAAGGCAAATACTAACAGCCATAAAAGGGGAAATCGACAGCAACACTATCATAGTAGGGGAATTTAACACCCCACTTTCACCAATGGACAGATCATCCAAAATGAAAATAAATAAGGAAACACAAGCTTTAAATGATACATTAAACAAGATGGAGTTAACTGATACTTATAGGACATTCCACCCAAAAACAACAGAATACACATTTTTCTCAAGTGCTCATGGAACATTCTCCAGGATAGATCATATTCTGGGTCACAAATCAAGCCTTGGTAAATTTAAGAAAATTGAAATCATATCAAGTATCTTTTCCGACCACAACGCTATGAGACTAGATATCAATTACAGGAAAAGATCTGTAAAAAATACAAACACATGGAGGCTACACAATACACTACTTAATAACGAAGTGATCACTGAAGAAATCAAAGGGGAAATCAAAAAATACTTAGAAACAAATGACAATGGAGACACGACGACCCAAAACCTATGGGATGCAGCAAAAGCAGTTCTAAGAGGGAAGTTTATAGCAATACAAGCCTACCTCAAGAAACAGGAGACATCTCGAATAAACAAACTAAACTTGCACCTAAAGCAATTAGAGAAAGAAGAACAAAAAAATCCCAAACTTAGCAGAAGGAAAGAAATCATAAAGATCAGATCAGAAATAAATGAAAAAGAAATGAAGGAAACAATAGCAAAGATCAATAAAACTAAAAGCTGGTTCTTTGAGAAGATAAACAAAATTGATAAACCATTAGCCAGACTCATCAAGAAAAAAAGGGAGAAGACTCAAATCAATAGAATTAGAAATGAAAAAGGAGAAGTAACAACTGACACTGCAGAAATACAAAGGATCATGAGAGATTACTACAAGCAACTCTATGCCAATAAAATGGACAACCCGGAAGAAATGGACAAATTCTTAGAAATGCACAACGTGCTGAGAGTGAACCAGGAAGAAATAGAAAATATGAACAGACCAATCACAAGCACTGAAGTTGAAACTGTGATTAAAAATCTTCCAACAAACAAAAGCCCAGGACCAGATGGCTTCACAGGCGAATTCTATCAAACATTTAGAGAAGAGCTAACACCTATGCTTCGCAAACTCTTCCCAAATATTGCAGAGGGAGGAACACTCCCCAACTCATTCTATGAGGCCACCATCACCCTGATACTAAAACCAGACAAAGATGTCACAAAGAAATAAAACTACAGGCCAATATCACTGATGAACATAGATGCAAAAATCCTCAACAAAATACTAGCAAACAGAATGCAACAGCACATTAAAAGCATCATACACCATGTTCAAGTGGGGTTTATTCCAGGAATGCAAGGATTCTTCAATATACGCAAATCGATCAACGTGATACACCATATTAACAAATTGAAGGAGAAAAACCATATGATCATCTCAATAGATGCAGAGAAAGCTTTCGACAAAATTCAACACCCATTTATGATAAAAGCCCTGGAGAAAGTAGGCATAGAGGGAACTTTCCTCAACATAATAAAGGCCATATATGACAAACCCACAGCCAACATCGTCCTCAATGGTGAAAAACTGAAACCATTTCCACTAAGATCAGGAACAAGACAAGGTTGCCCACTCTCACCACTATTATTCAACATAGTTTTGGAAGTTGTAGCCACAGCAATCACAGAAGAAAAAGAAATAATAGGAATCCAAATTGGAAAAGAAGAAGTAAAGCTGTCACTGTTTGCAGATGACATGATACTCTACATAGAGAATCATAAAGATGCTACCAGAAAACTACTAGAGCTAATCAATGAATTTGGTAAAGTAGCAGAATACAAAATTAATGCACAGAAATCTCTTGCATTCTTATACACTAATGATGAAAAATCTGAAAGTGAAATTAAGAAAACACTCCCATTTACCATTGCAACAAAAAGAATAAAATATCTAGGAATAAACCTACCTAAGGAGACAAAAGACTTGTATGCAGAAAATTAGAAGAAACTGATGAAAGAAATTAAAGGTGATACCAACAGATGGAGAGATATACCATGTTCTTGGATTGGAAGAATCAATATTGTGAAAATGACTCTACTACCCAAAGCAATCTACAGATTCAATGCAATCCCTATCAAACTACCACTGGCATTGTTCACAGAACTAGAACAAAAAATTTCACAATTTGTATGGAAACACAAAAGACCCCGAATAGCCAAAGCAATCTTGAGAATGAAAAATGGAGCTGGAGGAGTCAGGCTCCCTGACTTCATAGTATACTACAAAGCTACAGTATTCAAGACAGTATGGTACTGGCACAAAAACAGAAATATAGACCAGTGGAACAGTATAGAAAGCCCAGAGATAAACCCACGCACATATGGTCACCTTATCTTTTATAAAGGAGGCAAGCATATACAGTGGAGAAAAGACAGCCTCTTCAATAAGTGGTGCTGGGAAAACTGGACAGCTACATGTAAAAGTATGAAATTAGAACACTCCCTAACACCACACACAAAAATAAACTCAAAATGGATTAAAGACCTAAATGTAAGGCCAGACACTGTCAAACTCTTAGAGAAAAACATAGGCAGAACACTATATGACATACATCACGGCAAGATCCTTTTTCACCCAGCTCCTAGAGAAATGGAAATAAAAACAAAAATAAACAAATGGGACCTAATGAAACTTAAAAGCTTTTGCACAGCAAAGGAAACCATAAACAAGATGAAAAGACAACCCTCAGAATGGGAGAAAATATTTGCAAATGAAGCAACTGACAAAGGATTAATCTCCAAGATTTACAAGCAGCTCATGCAGCTCAATAACAAAAAAACAAACAACCCAATCCAAAAATGGGCAGAAGACCTAAATAGACATTTCTGCAAAGAAGATATACAGATTGCCAACAAACACATTAAAGAATGCTCAACATCACTAATCATTAGAGAAATGCAAATCAAAACTACAATGAGATATCTTCTCACATGGGTCAGAATGGCCATCATCCAAAAATCTAGAAATAATAAATGCTGGAGAGGGTGTGGAGAAAAGGGAACACTCTTGCACTGTTGGTGGGAATGTAAATTGATACAGCCACTATGGAGAACTGTATGGAGGTTCCTTAAAAAACTAAAAATAGAACTACCATACGACCCAGCAATCCCACTACTGGGCATATGCCCTGAGAAAACCATAATTCAAAAAGAGTCATGTACCAAAATGTTCATTGCAGCTCTATTTACAATAGCCAGGACCTGGAAACAACCTAAGTGTCCATCAACAGATGAATGGATAAAGACGATGTGGCACATATATACAATGGAATATTACTCAGCCATAAAAAGAAACGAAATGGAGTTATTTGTAGTGAGGTGGATGGAGTTAGAGTCTGTCTTACAGAGTGAAGTAAGTCAGAAAGAGAAAAACAAATACAGTATGCTAACACATATATATTGAATCTAAGGGGGAAAAAAAAAGGTCATAAAGAACCTAGTGGCAAGATGGGAATAAAGACACAGACCTACTAGAGAGTGGACTTGAGGAAATGGGGAGGGGGAAGGGTAAGATGTGACAAAGTGAGATAGTGGCATGGACATATATACACTACCAAATGTAAAATAGATATCTAGTGGGAAGCAACCGCATAGCACAAGGAGATCAGCTCTGTGCTTTGTGACCACCTAGAGGGGTGGGTTAGGGAGGGTGGGAAGGAGGGAGATGCAAGAGTGAAGAGATATGGGAACATATGTATATGTATAACTGATTCACTTTGTTATAAAGCAGAAACTAACACACCATTGTAAAGCAATTATACTCCAATAAAGATGTTAAAAAAAAAAAGAATCAATCAAACCAGTTCCAAAAGTGAATTTCTAGAAGTTAGTTAAATTTCTTATGACCTAGTTGAAACAAACCACATAACTTTTCTTTGGATGAAAGGAGATGTCCTATAACAGAGATTCTGTACGGTCTTCTTCCTGTGAAGCTCACCTGCTTGATAGCTGTGACAGTGATGATGAAGAACAGCAGAAGTCCACTTATCACTGGACTAGTGGGTATATCAATAATCAGCTGTACCAAAAATATGATAAGAAAATGAAAGCTGGCTATTCTTCTGAATTATTCAAATAAGTTATTGGGTATGAAGTCCCAAAATGTGTACTTGGAGGAGATTATTTTGTTGTCTGGAGACTATTCTGTTGTGTCTCTGCGGGATGTAGGCCTCGGCACCTGGCGGGGGCTCCCAGTGACCCATGTATATGGTCCGGCTGTCCACCCAGTCCTCCTCCCCAGCACAGTATCTGTGCACGAGCATCAGCAAGAGGCTGCAGTCCATGGCTCCTTCGGCCGCGTCCGCCCTCTCAGGGACCCGCGCCTGGCTTGGCGCTCCCATGTGCCTGGGCCACACACCCAGCCCGGATCACGGCCTGGGATTGCCCTCAAGCCGGGCCCGGCCCGCGACGGCCGGCGCGGAGGGGGCGGTGGGGCGGGGGTGCTCGGCAGGGTGGCTACTGGGAGGCCGGGGCCAGAGCCCGGGCGCGCCGGGGCTGGAGCGGTGGGGCTGCAGGCTGGGAGCGGGGCGGCCGGCAGATCCAGCTGCTGCTCTGCTGCTCCACGTTCCCGCTCCGCGCTCCTCCTCTCCGCTCCTCTCCTCTCTGCTCTCTCCCTCTGTCTTGCTAGTGCAAGTAGGTGTGCATGGGTACACTCACTAAAGCCATTTGTGTGCCCTTCCCCCAGTGCTTTTCTCCTACATCACTAAAGCCACGGATATGCCTAAAGCCACGGATATGCCATGCCCCCAGTCTTCTTCCTTGCCTTGCTAAAGCCACAGGTGTTCCCAGTTGACAACATTTTTTTCCCAGCCTCAAGAAAGCCATGGTCATGACCCACTCCCCAAAATCTTCCCCAGCATTGCTAAAACCACAGGTGTGCACCACTCAAAGCGCTCCTCCCCTGCCCTGCCCTCAACACTCTCCCACACCTCACTAAAACTGGTAATCAAGTTCAGTACACACAGAGGGGCCAGAGGGAATAGCACTCTTAAGCCCTATGGGACTGTAACAACCAGAAAGACAATTTGGGACAGGATACCACCTCCAGGGCACTGCCCAGACAGCAGGTGAAACACACCCCCAGTCTGCCTGTGAAAAAGGCCCATTTAATTTTCCAGGAGCCTCAATCTGAGGGACAGGCTTCAGGTTTGTGACACATCTAGAGGCTACAGAGGAGCTCTCAGGGAATGTAGGCAAGAAAAACCATCTTTGTGCCCTCCCTTGGCCTCACAACATCTTTCTGGTACCTCTGAGACGGAGGTTATACACTTATCTGAAGCCCAGATTCTTGCAGTTGTCACACATGGGACACCTCCAGATCTTCTGCTCTGGAGGTTAGCAGGGTCTATGATTGCAGTCCCACAAGACTATATATATTTGCCACCTTAAATGCTGCTGCCTGAGAATCTGGCAGCAAGAAATTAGGTGCTGACTGAAATCAATCCCTTCGGAACACTGACAGTTCTTAGGAAACCCTCAACAACTGGGACTTATTAAGAATAACTCAGAATATTTAGATAATCACAATGTTTCAAGAGACAACCAAGAGCTAGGGAAAGGTTGAATAATAAGGTTCATCTCCTACACAATTACACTCCTTCAATAAAGAGAAGTAGCTGCTTCACCTAGTACATAGAAAGACACAGAAAGTCAAGAAAAATGAGTAAACAGAGGAATATGTTCCAAATAAAAGAACAAGACAAAATCTTAGGAAAAAACCTTAATAAAATGTAGCTAAGTAATCTACCTGATAAAAAGTTTAAAGTATTGTTTATAAAGATGCTCACTGAACTTGGGAGAAGAATAGATGAACACAGTGAGAATTTCAATAAAGATATAGAAAATATAAGAAAGTACAAAACAGAAGTCACAGAGCTGAAGAATACAGTACCAGAACTGAAAGGTACACTATAGGGGTTCAATAGCAGCCTAATGAAGTAAAAGAATGGATAAACAACCTGAAACACAGGGCTGTGGAACTCACTGAAACAGCAGCAAAAAATAATAATAATAATTTTTAAAAGGTGAACAGATTAAGAGACTTACAGGGCTACATCAAGCAGAATAACATTTACATTATAGGAGTCTCAGAAGGAAAAGAGACAAAGAGGCAGAACTTATTTGAAGAAATAATTGATGAGAATGTCCCTGAACTGGGGAATAACCAGTTCCAGGAAGCACGAAGAGTCTCCAAACAAGATTAAACCAAAGAGGTCCACACCAAGAAAAGATTGTAATTAAAATGGTAAAAATTAAAGAGAGAATCTTTTTTTTGTTTGTTTGGGTTTTTTTGTTTGTTTCTTTTTGTTAGGCATGCTACTTTTTGAGCATGTAAAGAGAGAATCTTAAAAGGAAAAAGAGAAAAACAACTTGTTAAATACAAGGGAACTCTCATAAGACAGTCAGGTGATTTTTCAGCAGAAACTCTGCAGGCCAGAAGGGAATGGCATGATATATTCAAAGTGCTGAAAGAAAAAATGCCAACCAAGTATACTCTAACTAGCAAGACCATCATTCAGAATTGAAGGAGAGATAAAGAATTTTCCAGGCAAGCAAAAGCTAAAGGAATTCATCACTACTAAACCAGCCTTAAATATTAAAGGGACTTCTTTAAAATGAAAAGACACTAATAACAAGAAAACATATGAAAGTAAAAATCTTACAAGTAAAGGCAAATACATAGTAGTGGTAGTGGATTAACCACTTATAAAACTAGTATAAAGGTTAAAAGACAAAAGTAGTAAAATTAATGATAACTACAATGATTAGTTGAGGGATACACAAATTAAAAGTGGTAAAATATGACATCAAAAACATAAAACATGGGGTAAGGTAAAAATGTAGACTTTTTAGAATGTGTTCAAGCATAAATTGCTAACAACTTAAAATACACTGTTTTATAGAGAGAGAGACTGTGATATGTAATCCTCACAGTAACCACAAAGCGATAATCTACAATAGAT
The DNA here is from genome assembly GCF_028564815.1 of Eubalaena glacialis. Taxonomy (NCBI): domain Eukaryota; kingdom Metazoa; phylum Chordata; class Mammalia; order Artiodactyla; family Balaenidae; genus Eubalaena; species Eubalaena glacialis. The sequence continues at coordinate 50,730,535 of NC_083736.1, forward strand.
AAACAAAGATAATGAAAAAGAAATCCAAACATAACACTAAAGAAAATCATCAAACCCCAAGGGAAGTGAGCTAGAGAAGAAAAAAGGAACAGAGAGGAACTACAAAAATAGCCCAAAAAAATTAACAAAATGGCAATAAATATATACCTATCAAAAATCCTTTTTAAACTGTAGTTGATTAACAATATAATATTAGTTTCAGGTGTACAGCATAGTGAGCCAATATTTTTATAGATTATACTCCATTTAAAGTTATGACAAAATAATGGCTACATTTCCCTATGCAATATATCCTTGTTGCTTATCTATTTTTTATGTAGTAGTTTGTAACTCTTAATCCCATACCCCTAATTTGCCCTTCCCATTTCCCCCTCCACACTGATACCCACTAGCTTGTTTTCTATATTTGTAAGCTGGTTTTTGTTTTGTTATAGACATTCATTTGTTTTATTTTTTAGATTGCCCATATAAGTGATAAAAGTATTTGTCCTACTCTGTCTGACATGTCTCACTAAGAATAATATTCTTTAGGTCCATACACATTGTTGCAAAGAGCAGAATTTCATTATTTTTATGGCTGCATAATATTCCATTGTATATATATACCACATATTCTTTATCCATTTATCTGTTGATGGACACTTGGGTTACTTCTGCATCTTGGCTATTGCAAGTAATGCTGCTATGAACATTGGGGTACATGTATCTTTTTGAGTTAGTGTTTTTGGTTTTTTTGGATATATACCCAAGAGTGGAATTACAGGATCTCATTGTAGTTCTATTTTCAGTTTTTTTTTAGAAACCTCTGTACTGTTTTCCATAGTGGCTGCATCAATTTACATTCCCACCAACACTGTACAAAGGTTTGCTTTTCTCCACATCCTTGCAAGCATTTGTTATTTGTAGTCTTCTTCATGATGGCCATTCTGGTAGGTGTGAGATGATATCTCATTGTGGCTTTGATTTTCATTTCTCTGATGAATAGTGATGTTGAGCATCTTTTTATGTGTCTGTTAGCCATCTGCATGTCTTCTGTGAAAAAAAAGTCTATTCAGATTTTATGCCCATTTTTGAATTGGGTTGTCTGGTTTTCATATTTTGAAGGAATGAGCTGTTTAAATATTTTGTATATTGACCCCTTGTTGGTCACATCAGTTGCCCATATTTTCTCCTATTCATTAGGTTGTCTTTTCATTTTGTCCATGGATTCCTCTGTCATGAAAAATATTTAAAGTTTAATTAGGTTCCATATATATATTTGCTTTCCTTTCTTTTGCCTTAGGAGACAGATTCAAAAAAGAATTTCTAGGATTTATGTCAAATAGTGTTGTGCCTATTCATTCCCCTAGGAGTTTTAAGGTTTCAGGTCTTACATTTAGGTATTTAATCAATTTTGAGTTTATTTTTGTACATGGTGGAAGGAAATGTTCTAATCACATTGTTTTACATGCAGCTGTACAGGTTTCTTAGCACCACTTGTTTAAGAGATTGTCTTTTGTCCATTGTGTATTCTTGCCTCCTTTGTTATAGATTAGTTAACCATAGGTGCATGGGTTTATTTCTGGGCCCTCTACTCTGTTCCATTGATCTATGTTTATGTTTTTCTGCCAGTACTATGCTGTTTTGACTACTGTAGCTTTGTAGTACAATCTGAAGGCTGGAAGGGTTAGACTTCCAGCTTTTTTTCCCTCAAGAGTGCTTTGGAAATTAGGGGTCTTTTGTGGCTCCATATAAATTTTAGGATTATTTGTTTTAGTTCTGTTAAAAATGTCATGGGTACTTTGATAGGTATTGCATTATATCTGTAGACTGCTTTGAGTAGTATGGTCATTTTAACAATATTAACTCTTCCAGGGCTTCCTTGGTGGCACAGTGGTTAAGAATCTGCCTGCCAATGCAGAGGACACGGGTTCGAGCCCTGGTCCAGGAAGATCCCACATGCTGTGGAGCAACTAAGCCCGTGCACCACAACTACTGAGCCTGTGTGCCACAACTACTGAAGCCTGTATGCCTAGAGCCTGTGCTCCACAACGAGGGAAGCCACCTCAATGAGAAGCCCATGCACTGCAACGAAGAGTATCCCCAACTTGCTGCAACTAGAGAAAGTCTGCACACAGCAATGAAGACCCAACACAGCCAAAAATAAATAAATAAGATAAATAAATTTTAAAATATATATATTAACTCTTCCAATCCAAGAACATGGGATATTGTTCCATTTCTTTGTATCATCTTTAATTTCCTTCATCAGCGTTTTATAGTTTTCATAGTATAGGTCTTTCACCTCCTTGGTTAAGTTTATTCCTAGTATTTTATACTTTTGATGTGATTTTAAATGAAATTATGTTCTTTCTCTTTCTGATAGGTCATTATTAGCATATAGGAAAGCAACAGATATTTGTATATTAATTTATGTTCTGGAACTTTACTGAATTCATTTATTAGTTCCAATAGTTTTTTGTTGGAGGCTTTAGTGTTTTCCATATAAAGTATCATGTCATCTCCAAGTAGTGACTATTTAACTTCTTCCCTTCGAATTTGGATGTCTTTTATTTCATTTTCTTGTCTGCTTACTGTGGCTAGGACATCCAATACTATGCAAAATAGAAGTGGTGAAGTTGGGAGTCCTTGTCTTGTTCCTGAATTTAGAGGAAAGGCATACAGCTTTTCACCTTTGAGTATGATATTAGCTGTGATTTTGTCATAAATACCCTTTATTATGTTGATATATGTTCCCTATATGCCAACTTTGATGACAGTTTTCATCATTCATGGATGTTGAATTTATCAAATGTTTTTTCTGCATCTATTGAGAGGGTTATGTGATTTTCATCCTTCCTTTTGTTAATGTGGTGTATCACATTGGTAGACTTGCAAACATTGAATCCCCCTTGCAACCCTGGAATAAATCCCACTTGATCATGGTGTGTGATCCTTTTTATATATTGTTTGATTCAGCTTGCTATTACTTTATTGAGGAATTTTGCATCTATATTCATCAAAGGTATTGGCCTTTAATTTTCTTTTCTTGTCATGTCTTTGTCTGGTTTTGGTATCAGGGTAATGGTGGCCTCATGGAGTGAATTTGGGAGTGTTCCATCCTCTTTAATTTTTTGGAATAGCTTTAGAAGTATAGATAATACCTCTTCTTTATATGTTTGGTATACTTCCTCTCTGAAGCTGTCTAGTCCTGGTCTTTTGATTGCTGTAAATATTTTATTAAAAATTTAATTTCACTACTAGTGATCATTCTGTTCAGATCATCTATTTCTTTCTGATTCAGTGTTGCATCTTTGCATGTTTATATAAATTTTCCCATTTCTGCTGATTTTGGCATATAACTCTTCATGGTATTCTCATGATTTTTTGTATCTCTGTGGAATCAGTCGTTATTTCTCCTCTTTCATTTCTTTTTTTTTTTCCTTCACCTCTAAAACAAATTTATTTCTGATTTCTGAACTCTATATGGATTCAGAGTTTTTAAAATTTTTATTCAGATATAGTTTATTTACAATGTTGTGTTAGTTTCAAGTGTACAGTAAAGTGATTCATATATATGTATATATGTGTGTGTGTACATATATTTTTTTTACATTATCTTCCATTATATGTTATTACAAGCTTTTGAGTATAATTTCCTGTGCTATACAGTAGGTCCTTGTTCATTACCTATTTTATATATAGTAGTGTGTATATTTTAATCCCAAACTCCTAATTTATCCCTCTCCTCCCCTCCCCTTTGTTAACCATAAGTTTGTTTTCTATGTCTGTGAGTCTCTTTCTGCTTTGTAAATAAGTTCATTTGTATCCTTTTTTAGAGTCCACATATTAGCAATATCATATGATATTTGTCTTTGTCTGGCTTACTTCACTTAGTAGGATAATCTTTAGGTCCATCCATGTTGCTGCAAATGGCATTATTTCATTCTTTTTATGGCTAAGTAATATTCCGTTGTGTATATATACATTCTCTAACACCATATACAAAAATAAATTCAAAATGGATTAAGGACCAAAGTGTAAGACCAGATACTATGCAACTCCTAGAGGAAAACATAGGCAGAACACTCTTTGACATAAATTGCAGCAATATCTTTTTGGATCCATCTCCTAGAGTAATGGAAATAAAAACAAAAATAAACAAATGGGACCTAATCAAACTCTTTCATTTCTTATTTTGTTTATTTGAGTCCTCACTCTTTTCTTCTTCATGAGACTGGCTAAAGACTTATAAATTTTGTTTATGCTTTAAAAAAAAAACCCAGCTCTTTGTTCTATTGATCTTTGGGGGTTTTTTGGTCTTTATTTTGTTTAATTCCTCTCTGACCTTTATTATTTTTCTTTCTTCTGCTGAATTTGGGCTTTATTTTTCTTTTTTTAATTCTTTTGATGGTAGTTGAGGTTGTTTATTTGAGATTTTTGTTTCCTGAGGTAAGTTGTATTATTATAAACTTCCCTCTCATAACCGCTTTTCCTGTGTCCCATAGATTTTGTAAAGTTTAGTTTTTATTTTCGTTTGTCTCAAGGTATTTTTTGATATAACTCTTTGATTTCTTCATTGGCCCATTGACCTTTTTTAGTAGCATGTTGTTGAGTCTCCACATGTGTCTGTTTTTCCCAAATTTCTTCCCATAATTGATTTCTACTTTCATAATGCTGTGGCCAGAAAAAAAATGCTTAACATAATTTCTATCCTCTTAAATTTGTTGAGACTTGTTTAATGGCCTAGCATGTGATCTATCCTGGAGAAAATTCCATGTGCATTTGGAAAGAATGTATATTCTGCTGTTTTTGTATGGAATATCCTATAGTTATCTATTAAGTCCTACTAGTTAATGTGTCCTTTAAGACTACTGTTTCCTTATTGATTTTCTCTCTGAATAATTTGTCCATTGATATAAGTGGGTTGTTTAAGTCCCCTGCTATTTTTGTATTATTGTTAACTACTTCCTTTATGTCTTTTAATATATGCTTTATATATTTAGGTGCTCCCATATCAGGTGCATGTATGTTAATGAGCATTATATCCTCTTCTTGCACTGAATGTTTTATTATTATATAATGTCCACTTTGTCTTTTGTTATAGACTTTGTTTTAAAGTCTATTTCGTCTCATATGAGTATCATTACACCTACTTTTCTGTCATTTCTATTTGCATGAAATATCTTTCTTCATCCCCTCACTTTCAGTCTGTGTGTGTCTTTAGCTCTGAAATGAATCTCTTGTAAACAGCATATAAATGGATGATGTTCTTTAATCCAATCAGCCATCCTAACTCATTCGTTTGGAGCATTTAATCCATAGACATTTCCATGATTGTTGATAGGTATGTACTGTTGCCTTTTTGCTACTTGCTTACATGTTGCTTTTACCATTCTTCTTTGTCCTTTTACTCTTCCTTTAGTTTCCTCCCCTGTGGTTTGATGATTTTCTTTAGTGGTATGCTTCTGTTCCATTCTCTCAAGTCTTTGTGTATCTATTGTAAGTTTTTGATATGTGGTTACCATGGGGTTCATGTATTTTGACCTGTATGTGTATCTACTAGTTTTAAGCTGATAGTCATTTATGTTTAAATACATTCCAAAAGGTGTACTTTTTTTACTCCTCTTTCCCCTTGATTTGTGCTTTTGATGTTTTATTTTACATCTTCATGTTTACCCCTTTGCTTTTTATTGTAGTTATTGTTGATTTTATAATTTTTGGTTTTTTAATTTTTGTTCTAGCTTATTTTAATGGTTGATCTACTGCCTTCACTATATATTTGCCTTTACTAGTGTGATTTCTCCTTTTCTATAGATTTTTACTTCTTGTCGTAGCCCTTTCTTTTCCACTTAGAGAAGACTCTAAGATTTCTTTTAAATTTCTTTTAAATTCTTTTAGCTTTTCCTTGTCTGAGAAGTTCTTTATCTCTCTTTCAATTCTGAATGAAAATCATGCTGGGTAGAGTTTCCTATGTTGCAGGACTTTCCCTTTCAGCACTTTAAATATATCATGCTCTCCCTTCTGGCTTGCAACATTTCTGTAGAAAAATCAACTGACAGAGTTATGAGGGTTCCCTTATGTGTGACTCTTTCTTTTTCTCTTACTGCCTTTAGAATACCCTCTTTAACATTAACTTTTGCCATTTTAATTATAATATCTTGGTGCGGGTCTCTCTGAGTTTATCTTGTTTGGGAATCTCTGAGCTTCCTGTACTGTTTCCTTCTTCAGGTCTAGGAAGTTTTGTTTTGTTTTTTTTAACTTTTATTGGAGTATAGTTAATTTACAATGTTGTGTTAGTTTCAGTTGTACAACAAAGTGAATCTGTTATACATATCCGTATATCCACTCTTTTTAGATTCTTTTCCCATATAGGCCATTAGAGAGTATTGAGTAGAGTTCCCTATACTATACAGTAAGTCCTTTAGCTATCTGTTTTATATATAATCATGTGTATACATCAATTCCAATCTTCCAATTTATCCCTCTCCCCTTTACCCTTCTGGTAACAATAAGTTTATTTTCTACATCTGTAACTCTATTTCTGTTTTGTATATAAGTTCATTTGTATGCTTTTTTTTAGATTCCACATATAAACAATATAATATGATATTTGTCTTTCTCTATCTGACTTACTTCACTCAGTATGACAATCATCAGGTCCATCCATGTTGCTACAAATAACATTATTTCATTCTTTTTTATGGCTGAGTAATATTCCATTGTATATATGTTCCACAGCTCCTTTATCCATTCCTCTGTTGATGGACATTTAGGCAGCTTCCATATCCCAGCTATAGTAAGTAGTGCTGCAATGAACACTGGGGTGCATGTATCCTTTCAAACCATGTTTTTCTCCAGATATATGGCCAGGAGTGGGATTGCTGGATCATATGGTAGCTATATTTTTACTTTCTTAAGGAACCTCCATACTGTTCTCCATAGTAGCTTCACCAATTTACATTTCCACCAACAGTGTAGGAGTGTTCCCTTTTCTGTACATCTTCTCCAGCACTTATTGATTGTAGTTTTTTTTATAATGGCCATTCTGAGTGGTGTGAGGTGATACCTCATTGTAGTTTTGAATTGCATTTATCTAATAATAAGTGACATTGAGCATATTTTCATGTGCTTTATAACCATCTGTATGTCTTCTTTGGAGAAGTCTCGATTTACATCTTCCACCCATTTTTTGATTGGGTTTTTTGTTTTTTTCGATATTGAGCTGCATGTGTTGTTTGTATATTTTTGAGATCAATCCCTTGTCTGTTTCTTCGTTTGCAAATATTTTCTCCCATTCTGAGGGTTGTCTTTTCATTTTGTTTATCATTTCCTTTGCTGTGCAAAAGCTTTTAAGTTTAATTAGGACCCATTTCTTTATTTTGTTTTTATTTTCACTACTCTAGGAGCTGGATTGAAAAAGATCTTGCTGCGATTTATGTCAGAGAGTGTTCTGCCTATGTTTTCCTCTAAGAGTATTATAGTATCTGGCTTTACATTTAGGTCTTTAATACATTTTGAGTTTACTTTTGTGTATAGTGTTAGGGAGTCTTCTAATTTCATTCTTTTCCATGTAGCTGTCTAGTTTTCCCAGCACCACTTATTGAAGAGATTGTCTTTTGTCCTTTGTATATTCTTGCCTCCTTTGTCATAGATTAAGTGACTGTAGGTGCATGGGTTTATCTCTGGGCTTTCTATCATCTTCCATTGAGCTATATTTGTTTTTGTGCCAGTACCATACTGTTTTAATGACTGTAGCTTTGTAGTATAGTCTGAAGTCAGGGAGCCTGATTCCTCCAGCTCCATTTTTCTTTCTCAAGATTGCTTCAGCTATTCATGGTCTTTTGTGTTTCCATACAAATTGTGAAAAGTTTTGTTCTAATTCTGTGAAAAATGCCATTGGTAATTTCATAGGGATTACATTTAATCTGTAGATTGCTTTGGGTAGTATAGTCATTTTCACAATATTGATTCTTCCAATCCAAGAACATGTTCAGGTCTAGGAAGTTTTAAGCCATAATTTCATTAAATACATTTTAAACCCCTTTATCTCTCTCTTCTTCTGGGACCCATATAATACAAATATTAGTATGTTTGATGTTGTCTCAGAGGTACCCTAAACTGTGCTCATTTTTGTAATTTTTTTTTTTTTTGCTGTTCTGATTGGGTGACTATTACTCTATCTTCTAAGTCACTTATTCATTCTTCTGTGTCACCTAGTATTTTGTTTATTCATTTAATGTGTTTTTCATTTCAGTTAATTTATTATTCATTTCTGAATGGTTCTTTTTTTATATTTTATACTTCCTTTTTATAATTCTCACTGTATTCATTTTTTCTTTTCCCCAATTCAGTTAGCATTCTTCTTACTAATGCTTTGGACTCTTTATCTAGTAAATTATTTATTTCTGTTTATTAGTGTATTTAAGGAGCTTTCTCTTTTTCTTTCATTTGAAATAAATGTATCTGTCTTCTCATTTTGCTTAATTTTCTCTGTCTCTTTGATATTAGGTGGAAAAGTTACCTCTCCTGGTCTTGAAGGGGTGTCCTTGTGTGGGAGCACCCATATAGAGTCTTTGTGTGCCCTGTGGCTTTGTGGGGAGTGCTGAATTTGATGTGAGCTCAAGTCACATCTTCCCCTGGGTTGTGCTGGCAGCTATCACCTTGTTAGGAGATGGTGCTGGTGATGGAGGGGCTAGAGCCAAAGCCAGGTGTGAGCTAAGGCTTCTCCTATGCTTAGTGGTCAATAACACCCTTTTCAGGGTGGTGTCAGGTACCTTGTTGCTGGGAGCAGGACCCCAGTGATTTGAATCCAAGTTGTCCTGTTCCATCTAAACACTGGCACCCTCATCCCAGAGTGGAGCAGTGCTGGAGTAAGTTAAGAGTGGCCAGACTGGGTGCTCGGCATGGATTGTGCGGTGGTGGTCCTGATCCATCAGAGTTCCAGACGACTTCTGATGGGCTGTCTACACAAGCTCTAGCAATGATCTTCCATCCATTTTCATAAGAGGGGCCATGCCTGGGTTGGCTCTGTTCCTCACCACTACACACTCTGCTCTCCAGTGAGACCTCTCGCTCTAGTGTGGAGCTGCACCATGGAGCAAGTGGGGCCAGGGAAGATGCTTGGCTCAGGTTAAGGTATGTGCTGGGGTGGTCATAGGAAACTTTCCATAGTTCCAGGCAGTTTCAATCTTCTTCCTTCACTTTGTTTTGGGAGTAAGCAAGTGTATACATGCTCTTCACGAGTGGAATCTAGGTTTCTTACAGGCTTCTTTTACTCTCGCTGGTTTTCAAACCAGCTAAGGGGACTCATTTTCTCAGTGTTGGACCACAGAGCTGAGTTCCTAATATGTGGCTTGAACTACTTGCTCCTCAGGGAGGATCTCTGAGTCCATTTAATCCCTCTCCTCTTCTGTGTTCTCTCCTGGGAGGGCAAGTTCCGACCTGATCACTTCCCTTCCCTTCCTACTCGATTCTGTGTGGGTTTTTCTTACGGCATTGGTTTTACAAGAGTCTTTCTGCTGGTCTCCAGTTTGTTTTCAGTGAGAATTTTTCCACATGTAGAGGTAGTTTTAATGTGTTCATGGTGGGAGGTGAGCTCTGTGTCCTCCTACTCCACCATCTTGATCTCTTCCACCCTCTTTATGGTTTTAATTTGCATTTCCTTAATGATTAGTAATGTATCTGTTGGCCATTTGAATATGTTTTATGTAAAAATGTCAAATCAGGTCCTTTGCACATTTTTACTTGTATTATTTGTATTTCTGCTATTGAGTTTTTTGAGTTCTTTATATATTTTATATATTAACCCCTATCAGATGTATGATTTGCAAACATCTCTGTCATTCTGTAGGTTTCTTTTCTATTTAGTTGATCATTTATTTTCTTGTGCAGATTTTTAGTACTACTAATCTATGGATTTGTTATTTTTATCCTATGCTTTATTTGATTTGCAATTGAGGTTCAAGAAGTGAAGTGACTTGACTAAAATAATAAGCCTTGCTGTTAGGCATGCTCTGGTCTTGGACTACAGTTCAATAATTAGTGTTTATAATTGCTCCTTATTTATTTTTCAATTGAAGTTCAGGGTTTTTTTAGATTTTATTTATTTTTTAAATTGATTTTTATTGGAGTATATTTGCTTTACAATGTTGTGTTAGTTTCTACTATAAGGCAAAATGAATCAGCCATATATATACACATGCCCCTCTTTTTTGGATTTCCATCCCATTTAGGTCAGAACAGTGGATTAAGTAGAGTTCCCTGTGTTATACAGTATGTTCTCATTTGTTATCTATTTTATACATAGTATCAATAGTGTATATGTGTCAATCCCAATCTCCCAATTTCTCCCACCAGTCCCTCTTTCACCACTGAACAAATGCACACATTTGTTCTCAACATCTGTGTCTCTATTTCTGTTTGCAAATAAGATCATCTACACCATTTTTCTAGATTCCACATATATGCGTTAATATACGATATTTGTTTTTCTCTTTCTGACTTACTTCACTCTGTATGACACTCTGTATGACTTACTTCACTCTGTATGACACTCTGTATGACACTCTCCAGGTCCATCCACATCTCTACAAATGACTAAGTTTCATTCCTTTCCACGCCTGAGTGATATTCCATTGTATATATGTACCACATCTTCTTTATCCATTCCTCTGTTGATGGACAATTAGGTTGCTTCCATGTCCTGGCTACTGTAAATGGTGCAACAATGAACACTGGGGTGCATGCGTCTTTTTGAATTATGGTTTTTTTCTGGGTATATGCCCAGTAGTGGGATTGCTGGGTCATATGGTAGTTCTATTTTTAGTTTGTTAAGGAACCTCCATACTGTTTTCCATAGGGGCTGTATCAATTTACATTCCCACCAACATAGTAAGAGGGTTCCCATTTCTCCACACCCTCTCCAGCATTTATTGTTCGTAGATTTTTTGATGATAGCCATTCTGTGTGCTGTGAGGTGATACCTCATTGTGGTTTTCATTTGCATTTCTCTAATGATTAGTGATGTTGAGCATCCTTTTTTTATTTGTTTATTTGTTTATTTTCGTTTTTATTTTCATTACTCTAGGAGGTGGGTCAAAAAAGATGTTGCTACAATTTTAGTCAAAGAGTGTTCTGTTTAGGTTTTCCTCTAAGAGTTTTATAGTGTCTGGCTTTATATTTAGGTCTTTAATACATTTTGAGTATATTGTTGTGTATGGTGTTAGGGAGTGTTCTAATTTCATTCTTTTACATGTTGCTGTCCAGTTTATCCAGCACCATTTATTGAAGAGGTTCTCTTTTCTCCATTGTATATTCTTGCCTCCTTTGTCACAGATTAGGTGGCCATAGGTGCGTGGATTTATCTCTGGGTTTTCTATCCTGTTCCATTGATCTATATTTCTGTTTTGTGCCAGTACCATACTATCTTCATTACTGTAGCATTGTTGTACAGTCTGAAGACAGAGAGCATGATTCTTCCAGCTCTTTTGTTCTTTCTCAAGATTGCTTCAGCTATTCATGGTCTTTTGTGTTTCCATACAAATTGTGAAATTTTTTGTTCTAGTTCTCTGAAAAATGCCATTGGTAGTTTGATAGGGGTTGCATTGAACCTGTAGATTGCTTTTGGTAGTATAGTCATTTTCACAATGTTGATTCTTCCAATCCAAGAACATGGTATATCTCTCCATCTGTTTGTATCATCTGTAACTTCTTTCATCAGTGTCATATAGCTTTCTGCATACAGGTCTTTTGTCTCCTTAGGTAGGTTTATTCCTAGGTATTTTATTCTTTTTGTTGCAATGGTAAATGTGAGTGTTTCCTTAATTTCTCTTTCAAATTTTTCATCATTAGTGTATAGGAGTGCAAGAGATTTCTGTGCATTAATTTTGTATCTGGCTACTCTACAAATTCATTGATTAGCTCTAGTAGTTTTCTGGTAGCATCTTTAGGATTTTCTATGTATACTACCATGTCATCTGCAAACAGTGACAGTTTTACTTCTTCTTTTCCAATTTGGATTCCTTTTATTTCTTTTTCCTCTCTGATTGCTGCATCTAGGACTTCCAAAGCTATGTTGAATAAGAGTGGTGAGAGTGGATATCCTTGTCTTGTTCCTGAACTTAGAGGAAATGTTTTCAGTTTTTCAACATTGAGAATAATGTTTGCTGGGGGTTGGTCATATGTGGCCTTTTTATGCTGAGGTAGGTTCCTTTTGTGCCCACTTTCTTGAGAGTTTTTCTCATAAATGGGTGCTGAATTTTGTCCAAAGCTTTTTCTGCATCTATTGAGATGATAATATGGTTCTTATTCTTCAATTAGTTAATATTGTGTATGGCATTGATTGATTTGGGTATATTGAAGAATCCTTGCATCCCTGGGATAAATTTCATTTGGTCATGGTGTATGATCCTTTCAATGTGTTGTTGCATTCGGTTTGCTAGTATTTTGTTGAGTGTTTTTGCATCTATGTTCATCAGTGATATTGGCTTTTAAGTTTCTTCTTTTGTAATATCTTTGTCTGGGTTTGGTACCAGGGTGATGGTGGCCTTGTATAATGAGTTTGGGAGTTTTCCACCCTTTGCAATTTTTTGGAAGATTTTGTGAAGGATAGGTTTTAGCTCTTCTCTAAATGTTTGATAGAATTCGCCTGTGAAGCCAACTGGTCCTGGGCTTTTGTTTGCTAGAAGATTTTTAATCAGTATTTTAATTTCATTACTTGTGATTGGTCTGATCATATTTTCTATTCCTTCCTGGTTCACTCTTGGAAGGTTGTACCTTTCTAAGAATTTGTCCATTTCTTCCAGGTTGTCCATTTTATTGTCATGTAGTTGCTTGTAGCAGTCCTTTATGATTCTTTGTATTTCTGCAGTGTCAGTTGTAACTCTCCTTTTTCATTTCTAATTTTATTGATATGAGTTCTCTCCCTTTTTTTCTTTACGAATCTGCCTGTTTATCAATTCGGTTTATCTTCTCAAAGAACCAGCTTTTAGTTTTATTGATCTTTGCTATTGTTTTCTTTGCTTATATTTCATCTATTTCTGCTCTGATTTTTATGATTAATTTCCTTCTACTAACTTTGGGGTGTTTTTTTTCTTCTTTCTCTAGTTTCTTTAGGTGTAAGGTCAGGTTGTTTATTTGAGATTTTTCTTGTTTCTTGAGGTAAGATTGTACTGTTATAATCTTCTCTCTTAGAACTGCTTTTGCTGCATCCCAAAAGGTTTTGGGTCATGTTGTTTTCTTTGTCATTTCTTTCTAGGTATTTTTTAATTTCCTCTTTGATTTCTTCAGTGATCTCTTTGTTATTTAGTAACATGGTGTTTAACCTCCATGGGTTTGTATTTTTTACATTTTTTTCCCATGTAATTGATTTCTAATCTCATAGTGTTGTGGTTGGATAAGATTCTAGACATGATTTCAATTTTATTAAATTTACCAAGGCTTGATATTTGACCCATGATGTAATCTACCCTGGAGAATGTTCCATGAGCACTTCCGAGGAAAATGTATTCTGCCACTTTGGGATGGAATGTCCTATAAATAACAATTAATTCTATTTGGTCTATTGTGTATTTAAAACTTGTGTTTATTTATTTTCTCTCTGTATGATCTGTCCACTGGTGTAAGTGGAGTATTAAAGTCCCCCACTATTTTTATGTTACTGTCAGTTTCCCCTTTTACGGCTGTTAACATTTGCTTATGTATTGAGGTGCTCCTATGTTGGGTGCATATATATGTACAATTGTTATATCTTCTTTTTGGATTGATCCTTTGATGATTATGTAGTATCTTCCTTGTCTCTTGTAATAGTCTTTATTCTATCTTGTCTGATATGAGTACTGCTACTCCAGCTTTCTTTTCATTCCCATTTGCATGGAATAACTTTTTCCACCCCCTCACTTTCAATCTGTATGTGTCCCTAGGTCTGAAGTTGCTCTCTTGTAGACAGTATATATATGGTTCTTGTTTTTGTATCCATGCAGCTAGTCTGTGTCTTTTGGTTGGAGCATTTAATCCATTTATATTTAAGGTAACGTTTTTAATACATCTTTATTGGAGTAAACTTGCTTCACAATACTGTGTTAGTTTCTGTTGTACAACAAGGTGAATCAGCCATGCATACATATATCCCCTTATTCCCTCCTTCTTGAGCCTCCCTCCCACCCTCCCTATCACACCCCTCTAGGTCATCGCAAAGCACTTGGCTGACCTCCCTGTACTATGATGCTGCTTCCCACTAGCTAACTATTTTACATTTGGTAGTGTATATGTGTCAATGCTGCTCTCACTTTGTCCCAGCTTCCCCCTTGCCCTCCCGTGTTTTCAAGTCCATTCTCTATGTCTGCATCTTTATTCCTGCCCTTACACTAGGTACATCAAACCATTTTTTTTTAATATTCCATATATATGCATTAGCATACAGTATTTGTTTTTCTCTTTCTGGCTTACTTTACTCTGTATGACAGACTCTAGGTCCATTCACCTCACTACAAATAACTCAATTTTGTTTCTTTTTATGGCTGAGTAATATTCCATTGTATATATGTGCCACATCTTCTTTATCCAATCATCTGTGTTGGACACTCAGGTTGCTTCCATGTCCTGGCTATTGTAAATAGTGCAGCAATGAACATTGTGGTACATGACCGTTTCTGACTTATGGTTTTCTCAGGGTTTATGCCCAGTAGTGGGATTGCTGGGACATGTGGCAGTTCTATTTTTAGTTTTTTAAGCAGCATCCATACTCTTCTCCATAATGGTTGTATCGATTTACATTCCCACCAACAGTGCAGGAGGGTTCCCTTTTCACCACACCCTTTCCAGCATTTACTGTTTCTAGATTTTTTGATAATGGCCATTCTGTCCAGTGTGAGGTGATACCTCACTGTAGTTTTGATTTACATTTCTCTAATAATTAGTGACGTTGAACATCTTTTCATGTGCCTCTTGGCCATCTGTATGTCTTCTTTTTTGAAATGTCTATTTAGGTCTTATGCCCATTTTTAAATTAGATTGTTTGGTTTTTTTGATATTGAGCTCCATGAGCTGTTTTTATACTTTGGGGATTAATCCTTTGTCCGTCGTTTCATTTGCAAATATTTTCTCCGATTCTGAGGGTTGTCTTTCCCATTTAAGGTAATTATAGATATGTATGATCCTATTGCCATTTTCTCAACTGTTTTGTGTTTGTTCTTGTAGGTCTTTTTCTTCTCTTGTTTTTTCCGCCTAGAGAAGTTCCTTTAGAATTTGTTGTAAAACTGGTTTGGTGGTGCTGAATTCTCTTAGCTTTTGTTTGTGAAGCTTTTGATTTCTGTCGAATCTGAATGAGATCCTCACTGGGTAGAATAATCTTTGTTGTAGGTTTTTCCCTTTCATCACTTTAAATATGTGCTGCAACTCCCTTCTGGCCTGTTGAGTTTCTGTTGAAAAATCAGCTGATAAACTTATGGGGATTCCCTTGCAGGTTATTTGTTTCTTTTCCCTTGATGCTTTTAATATTATTTTCTTTGTATTTAATTTTTGTTAGTTCGATTAATATTTGTCTCAGTGTGTTTCTCCTTGGGTTTATCTTGTATGGAACTCTCTGTGCTTCCTGGACTTGATTGACTATTTCCTTTCCCATGTTAGGGAAGTTTTTGAGAATAATTTCTTCAAATATTTTCTCAGGTACTTTTCCTTTCTTTTCTTCTTCTGGGACCCCTATAATTTGAATGTTTGTGTGTTTAATGCTGTCCCAGAGGTCTCTGAGACTGTCCTCATTTCTTTAGATTCTTTTTCCTTTATTCTGCTCCTCAGCAGTTATTTCCATCATTCTATCTTCCAGCTCCCTTATCCTTTCTTCTGCCTCAGTTATTCAGCTACTGATTCCTTTTAGTGTATATTTCATTTCAGTTATTGTGTTGTTCATCACTGTTTGCTTGTTCTTTAGTTCTTCTAGGTCCTTATTAAACATTTATTGTATCTTCTTGATCCGTGCCTTCATTCTATTTCTGATAACTTGGATCATCTTTACTATCATTACTCTGAACTCTTATTTAAGTAGATTGCCTCTTTCCTCTTCATTTATTTGTTCTTGTGGGATTTTACCTTCCTCCTTTGTCTGCAACAAATTTCTCTGTCATCTCATTTTGTCTAACCTACTGTGTTTATCGTCTCTTTTGCACAGGCTGCAGGGTCGTAGTTCCTCTTGCTTCTTTTGTCTGCCCTCTGGTGAGTAAAGTTGGTCCAGGTGCTTGTGTAGGCGTCCTGGTGGGAGGGACTGTTACCTGTGCTCTGGTGTGGAGCTGTGTTTCTTCACTCTGAAAGGCAGGACTGCATCACATGGTCTTTTTTGGGGTGCCTGTGAGCTTAGTATGACTTTAGACAGCCTGTCTGCTGATTGGTGTGTCTGTGTTCCTGTCTTGCTGGTTGTTTGGTGTGAGGTGTCCAGCACTGGAGGCTGTAGGCAGTTGTGTGGGGCCGGGTCTTGGTGTTAATACAGATACCTCCAGGAGCACACACACTGATTAATATTGCCTGAGTCTGGTAATTCTCAGCACTCCCACCCTTGAGGCCCAGGTCCAACTCCTGGCTGGGGAACCAAGAGCCCACAAGCGGCACAATGAAGCCAGAAAAAAAAAGAAAGAAAAGAAGAGAAAAGAAAAGAAACAGACAAACAAAACCCAAGACAAACAGCAAAAACAACAGCAAACAAACAGCAGCAACAACAACACAACACACATGCACACAGAAAAAAGAAAAATAAACAAGAAAAAAAAGAGTACAAACAAAAGAATTCAATAATGAGAACAGTCAGTAAGGACTTAACTAACAGAAACAAAAAAACTGAAAAATAATACAAAAACAGAAAGCAAATGAATAACAAAAAAAGTGAGGAAAACATATACTATACATATAAAAGCAATCAAAATAATAAAGAAGGGCTTCCCTGGTGGTGCAGTGGTTGAGAATCTGCCTGCCAATGCAGGGGACACGGGTTCAAGCCCTGGTCTGGGAAGATCCCACATGCCGCGGAGCAACTGGGCCCGTGAGCCACAACTACTGAGCCTGCACGTCTGGAGCCTGTGCTCCACAACGAGAGGCCGCGATAGTGAGAGGCCCACGCACCGCGATGAAGAGTGGCCCCCGCTCACCGCAACTAGAGAAAGCCCTCGCACAGAAACGAAGACCTAACACAGCCAAAAATAAATAAATAAATAAATAAATTTTTTTAAAAAAAATAATAATAATAAAGAAAAACATAAAATAAAAAACAAAGACCAAAAACAAGCAAAAAAACCACCAAACAACAAAAAGTTAAGTAAAAATAGAAAAATAAATATATATATTAAAAAATTAAAACTAAAAATAAAAGATAAAAATAAAAGCAATAATGCCAACAGCTGAATGAAATGAAACAAACAAAAAAATCATAATAGTAATAAGAATATTTTCCTGGAGCCTCCTCTGTCAGTGTCATTGCCCCCACAGTGAGCCAGAGCCAATCCCTGCCTTCCCAGGAGGCCTTCCAGTACCTCTAGGTAAGTCTCTGGATCTGCTGTGAGCACTGTGGGGCCAGCTGAGGCTCTGACCTGGCCTGAGTCCCATGTGTATTTGCCCCCAAAGTCCACTGCTGTTAAGGTTAGACCAGTCTCCATTGTGGGAACACTCTTTGTCTATTCAGATATTCCACAGATGCAGGATTTACCAAGCTGATCTCAGAGATTTAATCTGTGGATTGTGCAGCTGCACAGAAAGATTTCCATTCCTCTTCTTTAGTCACACTGCCCCTGGGGCTCACCTTTGGTTTTGATCCCACTTCTGTATGTGTGCCACACTCAGTCATCTTTCCTTGCTGAAGAGAGAGGGGGCAAAAGCAGTAGCTTCTTGGGACACACTTACTCACTCAGGCCTGGGAGGGGTATGGCAGACACAATTGGGATGTATGTGAGTTGCCTGCAGCAGCAGGGAGCAGCAGGCAGTTGCAACAGACTGTGGTGAGCTTGCTCTGGGTGGAGACCCTCCCAGTGTGCAAGGAGACAGCAGCTGGCATGTGGGGGCAGTGGTGGCCCTGCCCCCCATGCACCTCTCAACAATGGCACCTCACTTTCCAGGCAGACCATGCTTCCTCTAGGGGCATTCCCGGCCACACATCCCCTCACTCCCATCCCCTCTGCTGTATCTGCACAGCCAACAGTGTTGCTCTCCCTGGATCTGTTTACCCAACCCCACGCTTTAGCACTCAGCCCCTGGCAGCATTGGTGGTCTCTCATACCAGGCAGGGGTGCCCAGGGCTGATTCCCAAGGAGGCTTTGGGATGGGTGACACTCAGGCCCCTGGAGTGCATGTGGGGGGAGGAGACCCCCAACCTGAGCAGTGGGAGGGACTGCTCAGATGGGAGCCTCTCCCAGTGCCTGCAGAGGCAGAAGAAGCTGGTGGGTGTGGAAAGGGGTTGTAATGATGGCTTTGTCCCTTGTGCATCAGTCAACCATGACGTTTTGCTTCTATGGTGTCCCGGACTTTTTCTGCAGACTTTCCTGGATGTGGAGCTCCTTACCCCTGTCCCTTCAGGCTGTATTTTCCCAGCCAACATCTGTCCCCTCCCTGGATCCACACTCCAAACCACACTTTCCATCACCAATTCCACCTTTGAAACAGGAGACTCACAACTCTGATTGGAATGTGCAGAGTTGCAGTGTAGACCATGTGTGCAGTTCTTACTTTGTCCTGCCTTCCACAGACCATCTGTTGCATTCTCCTTTGATCCCCCAAGTGTCCTTTTCTGTCCCAGCTGATTTCCCCACCGTGAGGGAGTTTTTCTGAGTGCAGGGGCCTCCCCTCACCTTCAGCTTCCCACCAGGGTTGCTGGTCCCTTTTTTGATTCCTCTTTTCTCTTTTTCTTCTTTCTTAATGTACACGTGAGGAGCAATGAATTCCATATCCTCCTATTCCACCATCTTGACTCCTCCTCCTATTTATTTTTGACATATACGATTTGTGTGTATATATAAAATGTATATATATATATAGTACAAAGTGATATTTAGATGTATGTATATATTGTGAAATAGTACCACAATTAAACTCATTAATGTATCTATCACCTCCCATAGTTAACATTTTTGGTGTGTGTGAGAACACTTATGATCTATTTTCTTAACAAATTTCAAGTATACAATATAATATTATTTACTGAAGTTCACCATGTTGTACATTAGGTGTCCAGATCTTATTCGTCTTTTAACTGAAAAACTGTACCATTGATTTCTTTAAAAAAAAATAAGATTCTCTGTTTATTTCAGAGTTGAGAGTTTCAACTTTTGAACTTGCAGATTTCAGTTAATTTTCTTTTTTAAAATTTAATTTAATTTATTATTTATTTATTTATTTGGTTACACCGGGTCTTAGTTGCAGCATGTGGGCTCCTTAGTTGTGGCCAGTGGGCTCCTTAGTTGCAGCTTGCCACCTCCTTAGTTGTGGCATGTGAACTCTTAGTTGCGGCATGCGTGTGGGATCTAGTTCCCTGACCAGGGATCAAAGCCAGGCTCCCTGCATTGGGAGTGTGGAGTCTTAAACACTGCACCACCAGAGAAGTCCATTTACCCATTGATTTCTATCTCCCTCTTCCCCCTCAACCCCCAGCCTCTGGAAACCACCATTATATTCTGTTACTATGAGTTCATCTTTTTTTTTTAGATTCTCCATATAGGTGATATCATGCAATATTTGTCTTTCTCTTATCTGACTTATTTCATTTAGCATCATTTCCTTAAGTTTTGTCCATATTGTCACAAATGGCAGAATTATTTATTTTGTATGGCTAAATAATTATCCATTGAATATAAATACTACATCTTCTTTATCCATTCTTCCATTGAAGAACACAGGGTTGTATCCATGTCTCGGCTATTGTGAATAATGCTGCAATAAACATGAGGGTACAGATGTCTCTGAGATAGTAATTATATTTTCTTCAAACATAGCCCTGGAAGTGGGATTTCTAGATCATATGGTAGTTCCATTTTTAATTTTTGAGGAATCTTCACACTGTTTTCCATAGTGGCTATAAAAATTTACATTTCCACCAACAGTGCCCGAGGGTTCACTTTTCTCCTCATATACCTCAAAGTTATTTTTGATTCTTCATAATAGCAATCTTAACATACATGAAGTGTTATCTTATTGTGGTTTTTATTTACATTTTCCTGATGATTTGTAATATTGATCATCTTTTCATACACATGTTGGCTAATTGTATGTCTTCTTTGGAAAAATGTTTATTCAGGGGCTTTGCCCACCTTTTAATTAGGTTATTGGGGTTTTTTGCTATTGACTTGTATGTGTTCCTTATGTATTTTGGGTAGTAACTCTCTATGGTTTTCAAATATTTTCTTCCATTCTGTGGTTTAACTTTCTAATGTTGTTGTTTCCTTTGCTGTAAAAAAAAATTTAGTTTGATATAGTTCCACTAGTTTTTCCTTTTTTGCCTATACTTTTGGTGTCAATTTCAAGAAATTATTGCCAAGACCAATGTCAACACGTTTTTCCACTGTTTTCTTCTAAGAGTTTTACAGTTTCAGGTTAAAGTCTTTAATCCATTTTGAGTTGATTTTTGTGAATGTTGTAAGACAGGGTTAAAACTTCACTTTTTGCATGTATATATGCAGTTTTCCAAATACCATTTATTGAAGAGACTATCCTTTCCCCATTGTTTACTCTTGGCACTTTTGTTGAAAATTAGTTAATCTTATATGTGTTGGTTTATTTCTGGGTTCTCTACTCTGTTCCTTTGGTATATGTGTTTATTTTTATGCCAGTACCATTACTGTTTTGAATACTATAGCTTTGTAATATAGTTTGAAGTTACAGCATTTAATGCCTTCCTCTTTGTTATTCTTACTCAAGATATCTTTCCATTGGGGCTTCCCTGGTAGTGCAGTGGTTAAGAATCCACCGGCCAATGCAGGGGACACAGGTTCGAGCCCTGGTCCAGGAAGATCTCACATGCCACAGAGCAACTAAGCCCATGAGCCACAACTACTGAGCCTGCACACCACAACTACTGAAGCCCGCACACCTAGAGCCTGTGCTCTGCAACAAGAGAAGCCACCGCAATGAGAAGCCCACACACCACAACTAAGAGTAGCCCCCGCTCACCACAACTAGAGAAAGCCCACATGCCACAATGAAGACCAAAAGCAACCAAAAATAAATAAAATAACATAAAGATATCTTTCCATTTATTGTGTCTTCAACATCTTTCATCATTGTTTTATAGTTTTCAGTGTACTGATTTTTACCTCCTTGGTGGTGTGGAGCATGTGGAGATATCCCTTCTAAAGTGAAGGGATCTTCATCCTTTCATACAACCAAAAAAAAAAAAAAAAAGGCATAATGCCTAACGAGTCTCTTTGAATTTTAGAGGCAACATATTCCACATTTGGGTGTGTTACTACAGCCCATTTACCAAGTGATCCAAAAATCCTCTAGTTTTTAGTGAGGTCCATAGCAGGAGATGGCTCTCCAACAGGTCCATACTGTGCAAGTTGCTCTGTCACTTGGGCTATATGATATAGCAGGTCCAGTGGTACTTGGAGTGGCAGTGGCAGAAGGGAATGCTGTTTGGCAGACCCCTACCTATAAGTGAATTACAGTGCCAGTTCTTAGGATCTTTGAGCCATGACCTGCCATTCTCTGCAGATAACTACTCTTTTTTTGAGAAACAGCTCTTATCCTGCCTTAGTAGAGATTGAGCACTTAAACATTGGCTACCAAGTTACCATGTAAACTGAGTTGCCTATTAAGAACTGGATGTTATCTTATCCACCAATCCATAAAGTTGGTTGTGCACAGTAGCACTTCATCATCAAATGGATCAGGACCTTAATGCATAAGCATGTTACATGAAGAAATGGCTCAAATGTTCATGGTCCCCATTCCTGCTACACTGCCTTATCTCTCCCAGCCTGTACATATGGTTTTAAGGGGAGTTCTCTATGATCAGTTTATGGAGGAAGAGAAGAATTTGTAAACTATCATTTACAAATTGCTCTGCAGGTTATGCAGGCATCACCATATGCAGTGAACAGCTCCAACACTACAGCTCCTTTCTGGGAGGTCACTGAAGTAAAGTGGTGAAGGAAAATCCACCCAGTGGGCAGAACTGCATACAGTACTCTTGGTTGTTCACATTGCTTCAAAGGAGAAACAGCACAAAGATTTGTGATTATATATATTTTTATGGGCTGTAGCCAAAATGTTACCTGGAAGGTCAGGAACTTGGAAAGAATATGATTGGAAAACTGGTGACAAGGAAATTTGGGGAAGAAGTATGTGGATAGACTTCTCTGAATGGGCAAAAAATGTGAGGATATTTGTGTTCCATATGAATGTTGCCCACAATTGACCTCAGCAGAGGAGGATTTTAGTAATTAAATGGATAGAATGACCTATTCTGTGGATACCAGTCATCTTCTTTCCCTTATCGTAGCAGACATGGAGATATGCATGAGCCCAGCTACAAGGACTTTTACTCACCGAGGCTTACCTGGCAATGGTCACCACTGAGTGTGCAATCTGCCAGCAACAGAGACCAAAATTGAATCCCTGATATGGCACCATTCCCAGGGGAATCATCCATTTACCTGGTGGCAGGTTGATTACATTAGACAACTTCAATCATGGGAGCATTTTGTTCTTACAGGAATAGACACTTACTCTGGATACAGGTTTGCCTTCCTTGTACACAATGATTCTGAGAAAACTAGCATCTGGGGGCTTGCAGAATGTCCTCTCCACTATGATGGTATTCCACACAGCATTGTTTCTGATCAAGGGACTCATTTCACAGGAAAAGAACTGTGGTAATGGACCCATGCTCATGAATTCACTGGTCTTAGCATGTTTCTCACCATTCTGAAGCAGGTGACTTGATAGAGCAGTGTAATGGCCTTTTGAAGACCCAGTTGCAGTGCTATCTAGATGGTAATACCTTGCAGGGCTGGGGCAAGGTTTTCCAGAGCGTTGTATATGCTCTTAATCAGTATCCAACATGTAGTGTTGTTTCTCCCATAGCAAGGATTCACAGGTCCAGGAATCAAGGGGTGGACATGGGGGTTGCACCATTCACTTTTACCCTTAGTTACCCACTAGCTAAATGTGTTTCCTGTCCCCATGACCTTATGCTCTGCTGACCTAGAGGTCTTCATTTAAAAAAGAAGAATTTTTCCACCAAGAGACACAACAATAATTCCATTGAACTGGAAGTTAAGACTCCCATCCACTTTGAGCTCCTCATGCTTCTGAATCAACAGGCAAATAAGGGAGTTACAGTGTTGACTGGGGTGACTGATCCTGACTACTAAGGGAAAATTGGACTGCTACTCCACAATGGAGGTAAGGAAGAGTATTTCTGGAATTTGAGTGATCCCTTAGAGGGTCTTTTAGTATTACCATGCCCTGTGATAAAAGTTAGCAAAAAAGTACAACAATCCAACTCAGGCATAATTACTAATGACCCAGACCCTTCAGGGAATAAAGGTTTGGGCCACTACACCAGGTAAAGAACCATGATCAGATGAGGTGCTTGCTGAAGGCAAAGGGAATACTGAGTAGGTAGTGGAAGAAGGTAGTTATAAATACCAGCTACAACCATGTGGCCAGTTACAGAAACAACGACTGTGATTGTCATGAATATTTGATCCTGTGAATCTGTGTGTATATGTATCTTTTATTTCTTCCCTCCCTTATTCCCTTATTATGTAACATAATATGTATTGGCTTTACATTATAATATTTGTGTTATTAATTTTATTAATGCTATAGGATATCAATGAGAAGGGTAAACAACACTCAAGAACTTTATGTCCTCTTCTGGGGAAGGGGTTAGTGTATTTTCAGTTGTATACATAATAGTTGTATCATGTTAGGTGGAATTATGACCATGCTATTGTCTTGGTTTTGGGGGGATGGGAGATTAAGTGTGGATTAAGGAGATGCATTTGGGTGCCAAGTAGACAAGGGATGGATTTATGACGGTTAATTTTATGTGTTAACTTTACTGTGCCACAGGGTGTCCAGATTAAATATTATTTCTGAGTGTGTCTATGATAGTATTTCCAGATAAGATTAACATTTAAATAAATAGACTCAGTAAAGTAGATTGCCCTCCCCAAAGTGGTTGAAGGCCTGAAAAAAAGACAAAAGTCAGAAGAAGGATAAATTCACCCCTTTTTCTTTCTGTCTGCCTGATTAAGCTAGGACATTGGTCTTCTGCCTTTGGACTGGGATGTAAACCATCAGTTCAGGAGGTGTTCAGGCCTTTGGACTTGAACCAGAATTACATCACTGGTTTTCCTGGGTCTCCATTTTGCAGACAGCAGATCTTTAGACTTCTCAGATTGTGTATTATATGTATTATATATACTATATGTAAACATATATATACTATTTTATCTCCCTTTAGATAAATAGATAATTGGTAGAAGTAGATATAGAAATAGAAATATATCTAGATAGAGATAGAGATATAGAGATATAGCTATTAGATATCTCCTATTCTGTTTCTCTGGACCCTGACTAATATAATGTCAAGGTTCATTTTTTGCCTATAAAAGTCCAATTGCTCCAGGACCATTAGTTGAAAAGACTGTCCCTCCTGAATTGAATTGCTTTTGCACCTTTTTCAAAATTCAGTTGGACCTGTTGGTGTGGGTTTATTACTGGGTTCTCTAGTCTGTTCCATTGACTTATGTGTTTATTCCTCCACCAATACCACACAGTTTTGACTAGTATAGCTATGTAATGTCTTGAAATGAAGTAGATGATTCCTCCCACTTTATTTTTTTCAAAATTGTTTTGTAATTACTAGTAATAAATACATGAAAATTGTAACTGAAAATACATTACAAACAATTTTAATTACAAATACAGTAGACTTTATTTTTTTTATTTTATATTGGACTATAGCTGATTTACAATGTTGTGTTAGTTTCAGGTGTACAGCAAAGTGATTCAGTTATACATATATCTATTCTTTTTAGAGCAGACTTTTTTTTAAGATTTAATTTTATTATTTTTGGGTGAATTGGGTCTTAGTTGCTGCGCACAGGCTTTCTCTAGTTGTGGAGAGTGAGGGCTACTCTTCGTTCCACTGCATGGGCTTCTCTGCGGTGGCTTCTCGTTGCAGAGCATGAGCTCTAGGCGTGCAGGCTTCAGTAGTTGTGGCGGGGGCTCAGTAGTTGTGGCATGCAGGCTTAGTTGTTCCGTGGCATGTGGGATCTTCCCAGACCAAGGATTGAATCCATGATCCCTGCATTGGCAGGCGGATTCTAATCCACTGTGCCACCAGGGAAGTCCCGTTTTAGAGTTGACTTTTTAAATTTATCTTTTATCTTTACTAAATTCAGTTATTAGTTGTGGTTTCTGTAAATTCCTTGAATTTTCTATATAGACAATCATCTTCAAATAGGGGTAGAAATTTTTCCATTTAAAAAAAAAATTTAATTGTAATTGATTTAAAATATTGTGTTAGTTTCTGGTATACAGCAGTGATTCAGATATACATACATATATATATATATATATATATATATATATATATATATATATTCTTTTTCAGATTCTTTTCCATTATAGTTTATTACAAGATATTGAATATAGTTCCCTGTGCTATAGAGTATGACCTTGTTGTTTATCTATTTTATATATAGTAGTTTGTATCTGGTCATCCCAAACTACTAATTTAGCCCTCCCCCCTTTCCCCTTTTGTAACCATAGTTTGTTCTCTATGTCAGTGAGTCTGTTTCTGTTTTGTAAATAAGTTCATTTGTATCATTTTTTAGATCACACATATAAGTGATATCATATGATATTTGTCTTTGTCTGACTTAATCGCACTTAGTATGATAATCTCTAGTTCCATCCATGTTGCTGCAAATGGCATTATTTTATTCTTTTTTATAGTTGAGTAGTATTTCATTATCCGTCAATGGACGTTTAGGTTGCTTCCATGTCTTGGCTGTTGTATATAGTGCTGTTATGAACATTGCATGCATTTATCTTTTCAAATTAGAGTTGTCCCCGTATATATGCCCAAGAGTGGGATTGCTGGATCATATGCTAACTCTATTTTTAG
Organism: Eubalaena glacialis; assembly: GCF_028564815.1. Classification (NCBI taxonomy): domain Eukaryota; kingdom Metazoa; phylum Chordata; class Mammalia; order Artiodactyla; family Balaenidae; genus Eubalaena; species Eubalaena glacialis. The sequence continues at coordinate 50,756,627 of NC_083736.1, forward strand.
TTTTTTAAGGAAACTCCATACAGTTTTCCATAGTGGCTGAACCAATTTACATTCCCAAAAACGGTTTCTTACTTTCCAATTTGTATGCATTTTATTTCCTTTCCTTGCCTTATTGCTGTACCTCAGACTTCCAGCATTGTTTTGAATAAGAGTGGTGAGAGTGACTACACTTACCTTCCACCTTATCTTAAGGGGAAAGCATTCAGTTTTTTATCATTAAGTATAAATTAGCTGCAGATCTTTTGCAGATGCTCTTGATCAAGTTGAGGTAATTTCCTCTATTCCTAACTTTCTGAGAGTGTTTATCACAAAATGGGTGTCAAATTTTGCAAATACTTTTTGCATCAATTGATGTGTTTTCTCTTTCTTAATCTGTTAATTTGGAGGATTACAGTGATTGTTTCTCAAATATTGAACCAGTCTTGCATTCCTGGATTAAACCCACTTGATCATTACACAATTTTTAATATGTATATATAACTCAATTCTCTTTGCCTACATTCTGTTAAGGATTTTTGCACTTATATTCATGAGGAATATTAATCTGTAGTATTATTTCTACATGCTATGTGTGATTTGGGTATCAGAGTAATACTGACTTAATTCAATAAATTAAAAAGTGTTCCTTCCTCCACCATTTTCTGGAAGAAAAAGTGTAGAATTAATGTAATTCTTCATAAATATTTGGTAGAATTGTCCAGTGAAAGCTTCTGGACCTGGAGATTATTTTTTTTCTGGAGTTAAAATTATGAATTCAATTTCCATAATAGTTATAGTCCTATTCAAATTATGTTTTATATTGGATGAGATGTACTAGTTTATATTTTCCAAGGAATTGGTCCTTTTATCCTGAGATATCAAATGTGAACATAGAATTGTTCATTGTATTCTTATCTTCAAGGTCTATAGTAATATTTCCTGTTTCATTCCTTTTCTTTCTTTTATTTATTTTTAATTAAATTATAATTGACATACAATATTATATTAGTTTCAGGTGTACAACATAGTGATTTGATATTCTTATACATTACAAAGAAGGAACTTCCATATTCCATAGTGGCTGCACCAATTTATATTCCCACCAACAGTGCATGAGGATACCTTTTGCTCCACATCTAGCCAACATTTGTTATTTCTTCTTTTTGATAATAGCCATTCCGACAGGAGTGAGGTGGTGTCTTACTGTGGTTTTTGTTTTGTATTTCCCTGATGATTAGTGATGTTGAACATCTTTTTATGTGCTTGTTGGCTATCTGTATATTTTCTTTGGAAAAATTGTTATTTATTTATTAGATTTTTGTTTTGTTTGATATTGAGTTGTATGAGTTTTTATGTATTTATCAGATATATAAACCCCTTATCAGATATAACCTTTACAAATATCTTATCCCATTCAAGAGGTTTCCTTTTTGCTTTACTGGTGGTTTCCTTTCTTCTGCAAAAACTTTTTATCAATAGTTTGATGTAGTCCCATTTGTTTATTTTTGCTTTTGTTTCCCTTACTTAAGGACACATATCAAAGGAAAAAAATGTTTCTAAAGCCAATGGCAAAGAGATTACTGCCTATGTTTCTTTTAGGATTCTTCTGTTTTCAGGCCTTATATTAAGTCTTTAATCCATTTTGAGTTAATTTTTGTATATAACATAAGAAAATGGTCCAGTTTCATTCTTCGGCTTGTAGTTGTCCATGTTTCCCAACACCATTTATCAAAGAGACTGTTTTTTTCCCCATTATATATTCTTGCTTCCTTTGCCATAGATTAATTGACCATATAAGTGTGGGCTTATTTCTGGGCTCTCTACTCTGTTCCATTGATCTATATTTCTGTTTTTGTGTCAGTACCATACTGTTTCAATTATTATAGCTTTGTAGTATAGTTTGAAATCTGGGCACTTGATAAATCCAGTTTTGTTCTTCTTTCTCAAGAGTGCTTTGGTTATGTGAGGATTCTGTACTTTCATACAAATTTTAATTTTATTTGTTGTAGTTCTCTGAAAAATGACATTGATATTTTGATAGGATAGCATTAAATCTGTGCATTGTTTTGTGTAGTATGGACATTTTAATAATACTGATTCTTCCAATCCATGAACATATTTTTCCATTTATTTCTTTCATAAATGTCTTATAGATTTCAGAGTACAGGTCTCTTACCTTCTTGGTTAGATTTTCTCCTAGGTATTTCATTCTTTTTCATGCAATTGTAAATGGGATTTTTTTTCTTAATTTTTCACTCTGATAGTTTGTTATTAGCATATTGAAATGAAACTGATAACTACAAATTAATTTCGTATCCTGCAACTTTAATGAATTCATTTATTAGTTCCAATAGTTTTTCAGTGGAGTCTTTGGGATTTTCTATATATAGTATCATGTCATCTGCAAATAGTGACAGTTTTACTTCTTTCGTTCCAATCCGAAGTCTTTGGGATTTTCTATATATAGTATCATGTCATCTGCAAATAGTGACAGTTTTACTTCTTTCGTTCCAATCCGAGAGCCTATTATTTCCTTTTCTTGTCTAATTGCTGTGACTAGGACTTCCAATACTATGCTGAATAAAAGTAATGATAGAGGAAATACTTGCCTTCTTCCTGATCTTACAGGAAAAGCTTTAAACTTTTCTCCATTGAGTATGATGTTAGCTGTGAATTTTTCATATATGACCTTTATTATGGCAAGGTATGTTTTGATACCCACTTTGTTGAGATTCTTTTTCCTTAAATGGATGTTGAATTTCATCATATGCTATTTAGATGATTATATGATTATAATCATCTGTTTTTTTAATGTGGTGTACAACATTGATTGATTTTTCAGATGTTAATTCTTGCTTCCCTGGAATATTACTTGATCAACATGTGTGATTTTTTAATATATTGTTGAATTTGGTTTGCTAATATTTTCTTGAGAATTTTTTGCATTTATGTTTGTTAGGGATATTGACCTGCAATTTTCTCTTTTTGTACTGTTTTTGTCTATTTTTGGTTTCACAGTAATCCTGGTCTCATAAAATGAGTTTGGAAGCATTCTTTCCTCTTCACTTTTTTTGGAATAAATGAGAAGCATAGATATTAAAACTTTCTGAAGTGTTTGGTAGAATTTACCATCTGGACCTGGACTTTTGATTGTTGGAAGAGTTTTTATTACAAATTCAATTTGATTCCTAGGATTCAGTCGTTTTATATTTTCTACTTTTCATTATTCAGGCTTGAAAGATTATGTTTCTAGGAATTTATCCACTTCTTATATGTTGTCTAATTTGTTGGCATATACTTTTCATAGTATTCTTTTTTTTAACATCTTTATTGGAGTATAATTGCTTTAAAATGGTGTGTTAGTTTCTGCTTTATAACAAAGTGAATCACTTATACATATACATATGTTCCCATATCTCTTCCCTCTTGCAATTCCCTCCCTCCCACCCTCCCTATCCCACCCCTCTAGGTGGTAACAAAGCACAGAGCTTATCTCCCTGTGCTATGCGGTTGTTTCCCACTAGCAATCTATTTTACATTTGGTAGTGTATATATGTCCATGCCACTCTCTCACTTTGTCACATCTTACCCTTCCCCCTCCCCATATCCTCAAGTCCATTCTCTAGTAGGTCTCTGCCTTTGTTTCTGCCTTGCCACTAGGTTCTTCATGACTTATTTTTTTCCCTTTAGATTCCATATATATGTGTTAGCATACTGTATTCGTTTTTCTCTTTCTGACTTACTTCACTCTATATGACAGACTCTAACTCCATCCACCTCACTACAAATAACTCCATTTCATTTCTTTTTATGGCTGAGTAATATTCCATTGTATATATGTGCCACATCTTCTTTATCCATTCATCCGATGATGGACATTTCAGTTGCTTCCATGTCCTGGCGATTGTAAATAGAGCTGCAATGAACATTTTGGTACATGACTCTTTTTGAATTATGGTTTTCTCAGGGTATATGCCCAGTAGTGGGATTGCTGGGTCGTACGGTAGTTCTATTTTTAGTTTTTTAAGGAAACTCCATACTGTTCTCCATAGAGGCTGTATCAATTTACATACCCAACAACAGTGCAAGAGTATTCCCTTTTCTCCACACCCTCTCCAGCATTTATTGTTTCTAGATTTTTGGATGATGGCCATTCTGACCGGTGTGAGATGATATCTCATTGTAGTTTTGATTTGCATTTCTCTAATGATTAATGATGTTGAGCATTCTTTCATGTGTTTGTTGGCAATCTGTATGTCTTCTTTGGAAAAATGTCTATTTAGGTCTTCTGCCCATTTTTGGATTGGGTTGTTTGGTTTTTTGTTATTGAACTTCATGAACTGCTTGTAAATCTTGGAGATTAATCCTTTGTCAGTTGCTTCATTTTCAAATATTTTCTCCCATTCTGAGGGTTGTCTTTTGGTCTTGTTTATGGTTTCCTTTGCTGTGCAAAAGATTTTAAGTTTCATTAGGTCCCATTTGTTTATTTGTGTTTTTATTTCCATTTCTCTAGGAGCTGGGTCAAAAAGGATCTTGCTGTGATTTATGTCATAGAGTGTTCTGCCTATGTTTTCCTCTAAGAGTTTGATAGTGTCTGGCCTTACATTTAGGTCTTTAATTCATTTTGAGTCTATTTTTGTGTATGGTGTTAGGGAGTGTTCTAATTTCATACTTTTACATGTACCTGTCCAGTTTTATCAGCACCACTTATTGAAGAGGCCGTCTTTTCTCCACTATATATGCTTGCCTCCGTTATCAAAGATAACGTGACCATATGTGCATGGGTTTATCGCTGGGCTTTCTATCCTGTTCCGTTGATCTATATTTCTGTTTTTGTGCCAGTACCATAACGTCTTGACCACTGCAGCTTTGTAGTATAGTCTGAAGTCTGGGAGCCTGATTCCTCCAGCTCCATTATTCGTTTTCAAGATTGCTTTGGCTATTCGGGGTCTTTGTGTTTCCATACAAATTGTGAAATTTGTTGTTCTAGTTCTGTGAAAAATGCCAATGGTAGTTTGATAGGAATTGCATTGAATCTGTAGATTGCTTTGGGTAGCAGAGTCATTTTCACAATGTTGATTCTTCCAATCCAAGAACATGGTATATCTCTCCATCTATTTGTATCATCTTTAATTTCTTTCATCAGTGCCTCATAATTTTCTGCATAGAGGTCTTTTGTCTCCTTAGGTAGATTTATTCCTATTTTATTCTTTATGTTGCATTGGTAAATGGGACTGTTTTCGTAATTTCCCTTTCAGATTTTTCATCATTAGTGTATAGGAATGCAAGAGATTTCTGTGCATTAATTTTGTATCCTGCTACTTTACCAAATTCATTGATTAGCTCTAGTAGTTTTCTGGTAGCATCTTTAGGATTTTCTATGTATAGTATCATGTCATCTGCAAACAGTGACAGCTTTACTTCTTCTTTTCTGATTTGGATTCCTTTTATTTCTTTTTCTTCTCTGATTCCTGTGGCTACAACTTCCAAAACTATGTTGAATAATAGTGGTGAGAGTGGGCAACCTTGTCTTGTTCCTGATCTTTGTGGAAATGGCTTCAGTTTTTCACCATTGAGGATGATGTTGGCTGTGGGTTTGTCATATATGGCCTTTATTATGTTGAGGAAAGTTCCCTCTATGCCTACTTTCTGCAGGACTTTTATCATAAATGGGTGTTGAATTTTGTCAAAAGCTTTCTCTGCATCTATTGAGATGATCATATGGTTTTTCTCCTTCAATTTGTTAATATGATGTATCACGTTGATTGATTTGTGTATATTGAAGAATCCTTGCATTCCTGGAATAAACCCCACTTGATCATGGTGTATGATCCTTTTAATGTGCCGTTGGATTCTGTTTGCTAGTATTTTGTTGAGGATTTTTGCATCTATGTTCATCAGTGATATTGGCCTGTAGTTTTATTTCTTTGTGACATCTTTGTCTGGTTTTGGTATCAGGGTGATGGTGGCTTCGTAGAATGAGTTGGGGAGTGTTCCTCCCTCTGCAATATTTGGGAAGAGTTTGCAAAGCATAGGTGTTAGCTCTTCTCTAAATGTTTGATAGAATTCGTCTGTGAAGCCATCTGGTCCTGGGCTTTTGTTTGTTGGAAGATTTTTAATCACAGTTTCAATTTCAGTGCTTGTGATTGGTCTGTTCATATTTTCTATTTCTTCCTGGTTCAGTCTCGGCAGGTTGTGCATTTCTAAGAATTTGTCCATTCCTTCCAGTAGTCCATTTTGTTGCCATAGTGTTTCTTATAGTAATCTCTCATGATCTTTTGTATTTCTGAAGTGTCAGTTGTTACCTCTCCTTTTTCATTTCTAATTCTATTGATTTGAGTCTTCTCCCTTTTTTTCTTGATGAGTCTGGCTAATGGTTGATCAATTATGTATATCTTCTCAAAGAACCAGCTTTTAGTTTTATTGATTTTTGCTATTGTTTCCTTCATTTCTTTTTCTTTATTTCTGATCTGATCTTTATGATTTCTTTCCTTCTGCTAACTTTAGGGTTTTTTTGTTCTTCTTTCTCTAATTGCTTTAGTTGGAAGGTTAGCTTGTTTATTTGAGATGTTTCCTGATTCTTCAGGTAAGATTGTATTGCTATAAACTTCTCTCTTAGAACTGCTTTTGCTGCATCCCATAGGATTTGGGTCGTTGTGTCTCCATTGTAATTTGTTTCTAGGTATTTTTTGATTTCCCCTTTAATTTCTTCAGTGATCACTTCGTTATTAACCAGTGTATTGTTTAGCCTCCAGTTGTTTGTATTTTTTACAGATCTTTTCCTGTAATTGATATCTAGTCTCATAGCGTTGTGGTCAGAAATAAAACTTGATACGATTTCAATTTTCTTAAATTTACCAAGGCTTGATTTGTGACCGAAGATATGATCTATCCTGGAGAATGTTCCATGAGCACTTGAGAAAAATGTCTATTCTGTTGTTTTTGGGTGGAATGTCCTAAAACTATCAATTAAGTCCATCTTGTTTAATGTATCATTTAAAGCTTGTGTTTCCTTACTTATTTTCATTTTGGATGATCTGTCCATTGGTGAAAGTGGGGGGTTAAAGTCCCCTACTATGATTGTGTTATTGTCCATTTCCCCTTTTATGGCTGTTAGTATTTGCCTTATGTATCGAAGTGCTCCTATGTTGGGTTCATAAATATTTACAATTACTATACCTTCTTCTTGGATCGATCCCGTGATCATTATGTAGTGTTCTTCTTTGTCTCTTGTAATATCTTTATTTTAAAGTCTATTTTGTCTGATATGAGAATTGCTACTCCAGCTTTTTTTGATTTCCATTTGCATGGAATAATTTTTTCCATCTCCTCACTTTCAGTCTGTATGTGTCCCTAGGTCTGAAGTGGGTCTCTTGTAGACAGCATATATACGGGTCTTGTTTTTGTATCCATTCAGCCAGTCTGTGTCTTTTCGTGGGAGCATTTATTCCATTTACATTTAAGGTAATTATCGATACGTATGTTTTTATTCCCATTTTCTTAAATGTTTTGTGTTTGTTATTGTAGGTGTTTTCCTTCTCTTGTGTTTCTTGCCTAGGAAACTTCCTTTAGCATTTGTTGTAAAGCTGATTTGGTGGTGTTGAACTCGCTCAGCTTTTGCTTGTCTGTAAAGATTTTAATTTCTCCATCAAATCTGAATGAGATCTTTGCTGGGAAGAGTAATCTTGGTTGTAGGTTTTTCTCCTTCATCACTTTAAATGTATCCTGCCATTCCCTTCTGGCTTGCAGAGTTTCTGCTGAAAGATCAGCTGTTAACCTTATGGGGATGCCCTTGTGTGTTATTTGTTGTTTTTCCCTTGCTGCTTTTAATATGTTTTCTTTACATTAAACTTTGATAGTTTGATTAATATGTGTCTTGGCGTGTTTCTCCTTGGATTTATCCTGTATGGGACTCTCTGTGTTTCCAGGACTTGATTAACTATTTCCTTTCCCATATTAGGAACGTTTTCAACTCTAATCTCTTCAAATATTTTCTCAGTCCCTTTCTTTTTCTCTTCCTTTTCTGGGACCCCTATAATTTGAATGTTTGTGCGTTTATTGTTGTCCCAGAAGTCTCTGAGACTGTCCTCATTTCTTTTCATTCTTTTTTCTTTATTCTGCTCGGCAGTAGTTATTTCCACTATTTTATCTTCCAGGTCACTTACCCGTTCTTCTGCCTCAGTTATTCTGCTATTGATCCCTTCTAGAGTATTTTTAATTTCATTAATTGTGTTTTTCATCGTTGCCTGGTTCCTCTTTATTTCTTCTAGGTCCTTGTTAAATGTTTCTTGCATTTAGTCTATTCTATTTCCACGATTTTGGATCATCTTTACTATCATTATTCTGAATTCTTTTTCAGGTACACTGCCTATTTCCTCTTCATTTGTTAGGTCTGGTGTTTTTTTACTTTGCCCCTTCATCTGCCGTGTGTTTCTCTGTCTTCTCATTTTAGTTATCTTACTGTGTTTGGGGTCTCCTTTTCGCAGGCTGCAGGTTCATAGTTCCTTTTGTTTTTTGTATCTGTCCCCAGTGGCTAAGGTTGGTTCAGTGGGTTGTGTAGGCTTCCTGGTGGAGGGGACTAGTGCCTGTGTTCTGGTGGATGAGGCTGGATCTTGTCTTTCTGGTTGGCAGGTCCACGTCTGCTGGTGCGTTTTGGGGTGTCTGTGGCCTTATTATGATTTTAGGCAGCCTCTCTGCTAATGGATGGGGCTGTGTTCCTGTCTTACTAGTTGTTTGGCATAGGGTGTCCAGCACTATAGCTTGCTGGTTGTTGAGTGAAGCTGGGTCTTTGTGTTGAGATGGAGATCTCTGGTAGATTTTCGTCGTTTGGTATTATGTGGAGCTGGGAGGTCTCTTGTGGACCAGTGTCCTGAAGTTTGCTCTCCCACCTCAGAGGCACAGCTCTGATGCCTGGATGGAGCACCAGGAGCGTTTCATCCACCCGGCTCAGAATAAAAGGGAGAAAAAATAGAATGAAAAAATGAAAGACTGTAATATAAAATAAAGTAAGATAAAATAAAATAAAATTTTTAAAATCAAAAATGAAAATAATTATTAAGAAAAAAAGAAAAAATATTTTAAATTAAAAAAAAACGGACAGACAGAACCCTAGGACAAATGGTGAAAGCAAAGCTATAGAGGCAAAATCTCACACAGAAGCATACACATATACACTCAGAAAAAGAGGAAAAGGGGAAAAAATAATATATCTTGCTCCCAAAGTCCACCTCCTCAATTTGGGATGATTCCTTGTCTATTCAGGTGTTCCACAGATGCAGGTACATCAAGTTGTTTGTGGATCTTTAATCCTCTGCTTCTGAGGCTGCTGGGAGAAATTTCCCTTTCTCTTCTTTGTTCGCACAGCTCGCGGGTTTCAGCTTTGGATTTGGACCCGCCTCTGCGTGTAGGGCGCCTGAGGGCGCCTATTCTTCGCTCAGACAGGACGGGGTTCAAGGAGCAGCTGCTTCGGGGGCTCTGGCTCACTCAGGCTGTGGGGAGGGAAGGGTATGGATGCGGGCTGAGCCTGCAGCGGCAGAGGACTGTGTGACGTTTCAGCAGCCTGAGGAGCACCGTGCATTCTCCTGGGGAAGTTGTCCCTGTATCACGGGACCTTGGCAGTGGCGGGCTGCACAGGCTCCCATGAGGGTCGGTGTGGAGAGTGACCTGTGCTTGCACACAGGCTTCTTGGTGGTGGCAGCAGCCGCCTTAGCATTTCATGACCATCTCTGGGGTCTGCGCTGATAGCCGCGGCTCGCGCCCGTCTCTGGAGCTCGTTTAGGCGGCACTCTGAATCCCCTCTCCTTGTGCACCAGGAAACAAAAGAGGCAAGAAAATGTCTGTTGCCTGTTCGGCAGCTCCCGACCTTTTCCCGGACTCCCTCCCAGCTAGCTGTGGTGCGCTAACCCCTTCAGGCTGTGTTCACGCCGCCAACCCCAGTCCTCTCCCTGCAATCCCACCGAAGCCCGAGCCTCAGCTCCCAGCCCCCGCCTGCCCTGGCGGGTGAGCAGACAGGCCTCTCGGACTGGTGAGTGCTGGTCGGCACCTCTCTTCTGTGCGGGAATCTCTCCGCTTTGCCCTCAGCACCCCTGTTGCTGCACTCTCCTCCATGGCTCCGAAGCTTCCCCCCTCTGCCACTCACAGTCTCTGCCCGCGAAGGGGCTTCCTAGTGTATGGAAACCTTTCCTCCTTCACAGCTCCCTCCCACTGGTGCAGGTCCCATCCCTATTCTTTTGTCTCTGTTGTTTCTTTTTTCTTTTGCCCTACCAAGGTACGTGGGGAGTTTCTTGCCTTTTGGGAGGTCTGACGTCTTCTGCCAGCATTCAGTGGCTGTTCTATAGGAGCAGTTCCACGTGTAGATGTAGTTCTGATGTATTTGTGGGGAGGAAGGTGATCTCCGCATCTTAATCTTCCGCCATCTTCTCCTCTCCCTCCATAGTATTCTTTTATGATGCTTATCTTTTCAAAGAACCAACTCTTTGTTTCATTCATTTATTCTATTGATTTGACTTTGTTTTGTTTCATTTTCAGATTTTATTTTATTGATTTCTACTCTGACCTTTATAATTTCCTTCCTTCTATTAACTTCAGGCTTTGCCTTTTTTCTTTTTTTTCTTTTAAATATAAAGTTATATTTTTTGTTTGTTTGTTTCTTCAGATAGACTTGTATTGCTATAACCTTTTCTCTTAGAATTCCTTTTGCTGGGTCCCATCGATTTTGAAAAGTTGTGATATCATTTTCATCTATTTCAAGTATTTTTTAATTTCCTTTTGATATCTTTGTTGAATCATTAGTTGTTTAGTAGCATGCTGTTTAGTCGTCACGTATACTGTTTTTTCCAGCTCTTTTCTTATAATTAATTTCTAGTTTCATATCACTTGGTTGGAAAAGATGCTTGATACGATTACACTTTCTTAAATTTAGTGAGACTTGTTTGGTGACCTAATGTGTAATCATTCCCAGAGAATGTTCCATGTGCACTTGAAAAGAATGTGTATTCTGCTGATTTTGGTTGGAAACTTCTGTATTTATATATTAGGTCTATTGGTATAATGAGTTGCTTAAGGTCAGTGTTTCCCTATTGATTTTATACCTGGATGATCTATCTATTGATGTAAGTGGGGTATTAATTTCCTCTACTATTATTGTATTGCTGTCAATTTCTCCCTCTATTTCTGCTAATATTTTTTTTGTATATTTAGGTGCTCTTATATCCAGGGCATAAATATTTAGGAATGATATATCCTGTTGTTGGATTGACCCCTTTATTTATTTATTATGTAATGCCCTTATTTGTCCTTTGTTAAATTCTTTGTTTTAAATATATTTTTTATCTGATGTAAGTATTGCTATCCCAACTTTATATTTCAGTTTGCATGGTATATTTTTTCCATCCTTTCACTTTCAGACTGTGAGTATGTTAAGGTTTAAAATGAGTCTCTTGGAGCTTCTGGTTGGTGAACAGTGGGAGATTTGGGAAGAGTGGGGCGTTAGCACTGGACATGGAAGCTCCATGCCCTTTCCCCATACTTGCCCTCTGCGTGTCTTTAACCTGGCTGCTCGTGCATTACATCCTTTTATAATCAACCAGTGATCTCCCATGTGGTTGACAGAGTCTTCTTGCTCTGGCTGGGTGTCAAGCCTGTGCCTCTGAGGTGGGAGAGCTGAGCTCAGGACATTGGTCCACCAGAGACCTTCCAGCTCCATGTAATATCAAACAGTGAAAGCTCTCCCAGAGATCTCCATCTCAACACTAAGACCCAGCTCCACTCAACAACCAGCAGGCTACAGTGCTGGACACCTTATGACAAAAAACTAACAAGACAGGAACACAACCCCACCCATTAGCAGGGAGGCTGCCTAAAATCATAATAAGGTCACAAACACCCCAAAACACACCAGTGGATGCAGACCTGCCCAGCAGAAAGAAGAGATCCAGCCTCATCCATGAGAACACAGACACCAGTCCCCTCCAACAGGAAGCCTACACAATCCACTGAATCAACCTTAGCAACTGGGGGCAGACACCAAAAACAATGGAAACTACAAACCTGCAGCCTGTGAAAAGGAGACCTCAAACACAGTAAGTTAAGCAAAATGAGAAGACAGAAAAACACACAGCAGATGACGGAGCAAGGTAAAAACCCAGCAGACCAAACAAATGAAGAGGAAATCAGCAGTTGCCCTGACAAATAATTCAGAGTAATGACAGTGAAGATGATCCAAAATCTTGAAAATAGAATGGAGAAAATACAAGAAACATTTAAAAAGGACCTACAAGAAGGAAAGAGCAAATAAACAATGATGAACAACACAATAAATGAAATTTAAAATTCTCAAAAAGAAATCAATAGCAGAATAACTGAGGCAGAAGAACGAATACGTGACCTGGAAGATAAAATATTGGAAATAACTACCACAGAGCAGAGTAAAGAAAAAAGAATGAAAAGAATTGAGGACAGTCTCAGAGACTTCTGAGACAACATTAAACACACCAACATTCGAATTATAGGGGTCTCAGAAGAAGAAGAGAAAAAGAAAGGGATTGACAAAATAGTTGAAGAGATTTTAGTTGAAAACGTGCCTCATATGGGAAAGGATATAGTCAATCAAGTCCGGGAAGCACAGAGAGTCCGATACAGCATAAATCCAAGGAGAAACACACCAAGAAACATATTAATCAAACTATCAAAAATTAAATATAAAGAAAACATATTAAAAGCAGAAAGGGAAAAACAACAAATAACACACAAGGGAATCCTCATAAGGTTAACAGCTGAACTTTCAGCAGAAACTCTGCAAACCAGAAGGAAGTGACAGGTCATATTTAAAGTGAAGAAAGGGAAAAACCTACAACGAACATTACTGTACCAAGCAAGGATCTCAATCAGATTCGATGGAGAAATTAAAACCTTTACAGAGAAGCAAAAGTTAAGAGAATTCAGCACCACTAAACCAGCTTTACAACAAATGCTAAAGGAGCTTCTATGGGCAGGAAACACAAGAGAAGGAAAAGACCTACAATAACAAACCCAAAACAATTAAGAAAATGGTAATAGGAACATACATATCAATAGCAACCTTAAATAAAAATGGATTAATGCTCCAACCAAAAGACATAGACTGGCTGAATGGATAAAACAACAAGAACCATATATATGCTGTCTACAAGAGACCCACATCAGACCTAGGGACACATACAGACTGAAATTGAAGGAATGGAAAAAGATATTCCATGCAAATGGAAATCAACAGAAACCTGGTGTAGCAATTCTCATATCACACAAAATAGACTTTAAAATAAAGACTATTACAAGAGACAAAGAAGGGCACTACATAATGATCACGGGACCAATCCAAGAAGAAGATATAACAATTGTAACTATTTATACACCCAACATACCCAACATAGAAGCACCTCAATACATAAGGCAAATGCTCACAGCCATAAAAGGGGAAATCGACAGTAACACAATCATAGTAGGGGACTTTAACACTCACCTTTCACCAGTGGATAGATCATCCAAGATGAAAATAAATAAGAAAACACAGGCTCTAAATGATACATTAAACAAGATGGACTTAATTGATATTTATAGGACATTCCACCCAAAAACAACAGCATACACATTCTTCTCAAGTGCTCATGGAACATTCTCCAGGATAGATCATATCTTGAGTCACAAATCTAGCCTTTGTAAATTTAAGAAAGTTGAAATGGTATCAAGTATCTTTTCTGACCACAATGCTATGAGACAAGATATCAATTACACGAAAAAATCTCTAAAAAATAAAAACACATGGAACCTAAACAATACACTACTAAATAACCAAGAGATCACTGAAGAAATCAAAGAAGAAATCAAAAAATACCTAGAAACAAATGATAATGAAAACACAACGACCCAAAACCTATGGGATGCAGCAAAAGCAGTTCCAAGAGGGAAGTATATAGCAATACAATCCTACCTAAAGAAACAAGAAACATCTCGAATAAACAACCTAACCTTACACCAAAAGCAATTAGAGAAAGAAGAACAAAAAACCCCAAAGCTAGCAGAAGGAAAGAAATCATAAAGATCAGATCAGAAATAAGTGAAAAAGAAATGAAATAAACAATAACAAAGATCAATAAACCTAAAAGCTGGTTCTTTGAGAAGATAAACAAAATTGATAAACCACTAGCCAGACTCATCAAGAAAACAAGGGAGAAGACTCAAATCAATAGAATTAAAAATGAAAAAGGAGAAGTAAACACTGACATGTCAGAAATACAAAGGCTCATGAGAGATTACTACAAGAAACTCTATGCCATTAAAATGGACAACCTGGAAGAAATGGACAAATTCTTAGAAAAGCACAACCTTCTGAGACTGAACCAGGAAGAAATAGAAAATATAAGCAGACCAATCACAAGCACTGAAAATCAAACTGTGATTAAAAATCTTCCAAGAAACAAAAACCCAAGACCAGATGGCTTCACAGGCGAATTCTATCAAACATTTAGAGAAGAGCTAACACCTATCCTTCTCAAACTCTTCCAAAATATTGCAGAGGGAGGAACACTCCCCAACTCATTCTACGAGGCCACCATCACCCTGATACCAAAATCAGACAAAGATGTCACAAAGAAAGAAAACTACAGGCCAATATCACTGATGAACATAGATGCAAAAATCCTCAACAAAATACTAGCAAACAGAATCCAACAGCACCTTAATAGGATCATACACCATGATCAAGTGGAGTTTTTCCCAGGAATGCAAGGATTCTTTAATATACCCAAATCAATCAATGTGATAAACCATATTAACAAATTGAAGGAGAAAAACCATATGATCATCTCAATAGATGCAGAAAAATCTTTTGGCAAAATTCAACACCGGTTTATGATAAAAACCCTCCAGAAAGTAGGCATAGAGAGAACTTACCTCAGCATAACAAAGACCGTATATGACAAACCCACAGCCAAAATCATTCTCAATGGTGAAAAATTGAAAGATTTCCTCTAACATCAGGAACACGACAAGGTTGTGCACTCTCACCACTATTATTCAACATAGTTTTGGAAATTTAGCCACAGCAATCAGAGATGAAAAAGCAATAAAAAGAATCCAAATCAGAAAAGAAGTAAAGCTGTCACTGTTTGCAGATGACATGATACTATACATAGAGAATCCTAAAGACTCTACCAGAAAACTACTAGAGCTAATCAATGAATTTGGTAAAGTAGCGGGATAGAAAATTAATGCACAGAAATCTCTTGCATTCTATACACTAATGATGAAAATTCTGGAAAAGAAATTAAGGAAACACCTCCATTTACCATTGCAACAAAAAGAATAAAATACCTAGGAATAAACCTACCTAAGGAGACAAAAGACCTGTATGCAGAAAACTATAAGACACTGATGAAATAAATCAAAGATGGCAAAAACAGATGGAGAGACACATCATGTTCTTTGATTGGAAGAAACAATATTGTGAAACTGGATATACTACCCAAAGCAATCTACAGATTCAATGCAATCCCTATCAAATTAACAGTCGCATTTTTCAGAGAACTAGAACAAAACATTTCACAATTTGTATGGAAACACAAAGACCCCAAATAGCCAAAGCAATCTTGAGAAATAAAAACGGAGCTGGAGGAATCAGGCTCCAGACTTCAGACTATACTACAAAGCTACAGTAATCAAGACAGTATAGTACTGGCACAAAAACGGAAATATAGATCAATGGAAAAGGATAGAAAGCCCAGAGATAAACCCACACACATATGGTCACCTTATTTTCCATAAAGGAGGCAAGAATATACAATGGAGAAAAGACAGCCTCTTCAGTAAGTGGTGCTGGGAAAACTGGACAGCTACATGTAAAAGAATGAAATTATAACACTCCCTAACACCATACAGAAAAATAAACTCAAAATGGATTAAAGACCTAAATGTAAGGCCGGACAGTACAAAACTCTTAGAGGTAAACAAAGGCAGAACTCTATGACATAAATCACAGCAAGATCCTTTTGACCCACCTCCTAGAGAAATGGAAATAAAAACAAAAATAAACAAATGGGACCTAATGACAATTTAAAGCTTTTGCAAAGCAAAGGAAACCATAAACAAGATGAAAAGCCAACCCTCAGAATGGGAGAAATTATTTGCAAATGAAGCAACTGCCAAAGGAATAATCTCCAAAATTTACAAGCAGCTCAGGCAGCTCAATTTCCAAAAAGCAAACAACCCAATCCAAAAATGGGCAGAGGACCTAAATAGACATTTCTCCAAAGAAGATATACAGATTGCCAACAAACACATGAAAGGATGCTCAACGTCATGAATCATTAGAGAAATGCAAATCAAAACTACAATGAGGTATCACCTCACACCAGTCAGAATGGCCATTATCAAAAAATCTGCAAACAATAAATGCTGGAGAGGGTGTGGAGGAAAGGGCACCCTCTTACATTTTCAGTGGGAATGTAAATTGATACAACAACTATGGAGAAAGGTATGGAGGTTACTTAAGAAACTAAAAATAAAACTACCATGTGACCCAACAATCCCACCCCTGGGCATATACCCAGAGAATACCATAATTCAAAATGATACATGCACCCCATTTTTCATTGTGGCACTATTTACACTAGCCAGGACATGGAAGCAACCTAAATGTCCATCAACAGAGGAATGAATAAAGAAGATGTGGTACATATATACAATGGAATATTACTCAGCTGTAAAAAAAGATCAAAATTGTGCCATTTGCAGAGATGTGGATGGACCTAGAGATTGTCACACAGAGTAAGTCAGAAATAGAAAAACCAGTATTGTATATTAACACCTATATGTGGAATCTTGAAAAATGGTATAGGTGAACTTATTTGCAAAGCAGAAAGAGAGACTCAGACGTTGAGAACAAACGTTTGAATACCCAGGGGGGAAGTGGGGTAGGATGGATTGGGAGATTGGCTTTGACATATATACACTACTGTGTATAAAATAGATAATTAATAAGAACAGACTGTATAGCACAGGCAACTCTACCCAATGCTCTGTGGTGAACTAAATGCGAAGGAAATCCAAGGCAGAGGATATATATATATATATATATATGTGTGTGTGGCTGATTCACTTTGCTGTACAGCAGAAGCTAACACAACATTGTAAAGCAACTATAATTCAATGAAAAATAAATAAAGTAAACAGCAATCTTTTGATGTTCCTACTACCTGGTCTTTGTTGCAAAACTCCTATATATCCTGGATCCTCTCTTACCTCTTCAGAGCAGTCCCTCAGAACTATCTGAGAGGCTAACTCCCAGGCATGAAATCCTCAGAAAGTCCACCAAACAAAACAACTCTTAACTTTTAGGTTGTGCGTTTTTTTCAGTAGACAGTATACTTTGAGAATCACTCTTGTGAATTTCTCTTCTGGGGAAGGCTGTAAAAGTTGTGAAAGAGCTGCAGTGTTTGCTAAGGGGACTTTTGTGTGTAAAGTTTACCAAGCAAGTAAGACATTGTTTTAGGAGAGCTGTCTCAATCCTTTCCAGACTGGACTGTCTAGATTTTATGTGTGGTTTTTATTTGTCTAGGGTTTTGTTTTTACTAGAATTGAGGTATGAGTAGGGGAGGGGGGCAGTGTTGGGGCAGCAAAGTATTACGTATCTCACCTGTGGAAACAAACTGGTTTTCCTTATGGAAAGCTAGGTAAGAAAGGAAAATCAGGAGATAAGATACACAAAAGCAGGGAGAGAATTAACATTGTTATTATATGTATTAAGTCATTTAATCCTCACAAAAGCCCTATATGACTCCGTATTAGATCTGTTTCTTTTACTTTAACCTTTGCTTTCTATTGCTTTTGCTACAAGTTAATCATAAAATGATTTGCCTATAGCTTAAAGTAAACATAATGGCCCATCTCTAAGAACCCTGTCCCCCATGCCTGAATGTAAAACTAAAATACCTTTTCAGCTCATAGGAAACATCCTGAGCCATCCCACCTGTGAATAGCTACAGGAAAGAAGAAATTAACACATCTCCTGGAGTCTGGCTGAAACCAGGAGACATTTGCAACAACTTATGGCCTTTTTACCTTCCCTCCACACCACCCCCCTCTTTATTCTATAAAAGAAATTAGCATCCAGACCCTGGGAAGATGGTCCTCTAGGACATTTGTCTGCCATCTTCTTGGACTCCTGGTTTTCCGAATAAAGTCATTATTCCTTGCCCCAACACCCCATCTCTTGATTTATTGGCAATGAGTAGAATGAGCTTGGACTCCGTAACAGAGGCAGATGCTATTATTGACCCCAGTTTGTAGATAATGCACAGAGGATTTACACAACTTGCCCATAGCCACCAAGCTACTAAAAAATCTGATTATGCTAGGACTTGATCTTGGGATTCTGACTCTAAAACCCATGCCCCTTTTTGTACACTATCCTGCCTCCCCGCGGGAAAATGCTTTTCAAGAGCATTTTCTAACAGCCCTTCTGCCTAATACTTTCTTTTTCTCTACCCTCTACAATTTCTTCCTCAAAGTTAGCTGAGAGAAGAGAGAAAAGATTTTAAAACATAAGATTTAGGAAAACACTGAAGAACATAAAAACCTACAATACCCAAGAAAACACTTGCAGAGACTCCAAAGCTGACATCAAGGTTAATGGTATATGGGGTTGGACAAAGGGGGAAAAATACTTTTTCAGTACCAATTATCAGTGACCTTGGGACAAGATCCATCTGCAATTTAATTCATTCCTACACCCAACAGATATTTATTGGACACCTACTATGTCTTAAGCTCTCTTCTAGGCACTGGTCATTTAGTGGAGAATGCAATTGAGAAAGTCCACGAAGGTGGAAATCCTATTCCAGTGTAGAAAATATACAAGCAAAAATAAATAAATGAATAAAAACCAACAATCATGATGCATAGTGCTAACAAGAAACTGTAAAGTTGTATAAGAGGACAGATTGATGGAATGGGTTCTGGTTTAACTAGAGTTGTTAGAGGAAACTTCTCTGAGCCATAACACCTAAGGAGAAATTGTGGCTTGCCAACCAAGGCCAGTGGATGCCTAGAGCTTTGCAGAGGAGATTCTGAAAACCAAAGTTCATTAAGGGGGCCCAATCAAGGTTTCAAAACTGGGAAGTGGGAGAGTTGTTGAATCTAGGCAGAGGAGTTATTACAAAAGGTATTTAGAAACAGGGATAGAATTGTTACCTCCACCCCACCTGCAGGAAGGTAACAGAAATGCAAGAGTGATCTCAGGGGTGCAGCTTTTTTCTTCAAGAGGCATTTAGTCAGGGGAAATGTGGTGAACATGACTGTAAAAGTGTAGATCAGAAAGAGAGAGATTAGATAGATGTATGGATCTTTCCAGAGGTTCATCTAAATAAGTTAAAGACAAACAGGGGCCAAACCCAGTTCAGTCCTATAACAAATAGGGCAGGTAACCACAAAATGATTATAGGCCATATTCATTTTACTACAGTTTTGAGCATATTTCTCTCCTGAATGTCAGTGACTTGGAGGGAAACAAAGAAATATCAAGTACCCAAAGGACCTGGGAGAAGTGGAATAGGTACACATCTTTTTCATCATTGGTAATACTGTTGGGGTGGGAGGTTATTGCCACTGATAAAGTTGCTGAAGTACTTGGGTCTTTAGCATCAGGAAAAATGCAGTCTAAACCCTACTGTCCTAAACCCTACTGTCACAGAGGCCGAGGGCTGTTAGTTATATAGTCCAGCAGCTTTAAGTGACCTTGTCAGATAAACCCAAATAACAAGGGGCAGTTGAGGCCACTTGAGCTGCCCTCAAATTTAAAGTGCTGTTGAGATAATCAGACATGGACAAACAGAGGACTATATAGAAATTAGTTTTCTGAGACCTATAATCACACTAGCATATTCTTCAAAAGATTAGGGAGTAGGTGTCATTGAGGGATGTAGGGAGAACGGGGTATGCATGAATGAAAGAGCTGGCTATACAATTTGATGAAGGAAACCAACTTGAGTTCTGTACCTCTTTCCATGCAACATGCCAGCATGTCACCAATGTTCTTCCACAGATGGTAAATTTACCTTTCAGGATTTTTGGTGGCCATAGATGTGGCATAACATCTCCCAGTGTACTGCTACCTGTGATGTGTACAGGGGCTCAGGCGAGGTGTTATTGTCCTTAGCTGCCAAATGTTTATGTAATTTCTAGGAAATTCATTGTATCATTGTAAGAAAAATGATTCTACCTCATTTCAAGTCTCCTAGTGTTATTATAATTCAAAATTAATCACTCTCTTTTTCTCAGATCTGGTATGTGATCCTGTTTTTCTCCAATTACAGGCATGTACTCACGCACATACACTTTTTTTTTTTTAGCACACACACATTTTTAATGAACATGTTAGAGTCAATTCCTAGGACAGTTTACCCTTTTCTTTAATAAATCTGAGGTCTATATTTTACAGACCTATATGCATAGACCTATGGGTCTATGTCTATAATGTAGCATAGGTGTCTCTGGTTACATATGTATTAAAGAATATAATGACAATGATCCAGGTGGAATGCCTTCACTGAAAGCCTGTATAGGCTTCTTTACTAATTAAATTTGCATAAACTGGTCCTGCTAGTGAGTCAACAAATGACTCAAAGTGACAATTCCTCTTTCATTTATAGATGTCTCAGCTTTTTGCAGAGTCCCATCTTCAAGCTTAGAGATGGAATTTTTGAAATAATCATGTCATCTCTCAGGAGATTAGATTGAATTCAATAATGACTTAATCTCTGACCTTCCTGGCAACCCACAATGCTAACTGCTTTTACTTTATATTTTGATCTTTAAATTATAGTTGGGTTCATTAAATATGCACATGGAAAGGTAAATACCACAGAGAAACAAGTACTATCTATCTGTATGACTTTCAGCAAACCTCATAACTTCTCTAGCCAAGCCAGGAAAGGGCATACCGACTGGAACTATAATTCCTAACCAGCAAGGCTATGTGTCATCAGAGACTGAATTCATTGGAAAAGTATTTTATTCATTCATTTACTTATTTAATTAGTGCTCATAGAGCACCTATTACATGCTGGATACTTTGCTAGGTTCTGGGAACAAAAATATAAATTAAATGATACCAGTCTTCAAGAAATGTACAGTCTAGGAGAGAGAGGAGGATAAGTAGAAAAACAAGGTCAATAAAGAGTCATGAGTGCCATTATAAAAATCTGTACGTAGCAATAATAAAAATTATCGCTACTATTTACAGAGTATTTACTACATAACAAATATAGTGCTAAGTGCTAGATGCTAAGGGTAATAATGCCAAAAACTAAAACTTAAAATGTTCTATTATATCTTCAATTCTGGAATAGTTAACTATGCTTATTTCCGTTTATAGTTGAAGAAACTGAATCACAGGAAAGTTAAATAATTTACCCTAGGCTGCCAAACAAGAAAGGATTTTGATCCAAATAGTTGGTCTCTAGGATCTGTGTACTTAACCACTACAATATTTAGCCAAAGACAGAGTCCTGGCACTTAAATGCTTAAGTCTTTCAGAGAGATATATACAGTCAAATAAGGTAAATTACACTGTGGTAAACAGAATTCTAAAGGTGTCCTCTCAAGATTTCCATTCCCAACTTATTCAATTAAGCAATAATCTAGGTTCTGCTGTGAAAGCAAGTGTAATTAAGAATACTAATCAGCTGATTTTTAAATACGGAGATTATCCTGGACTACCTGGGTGGTCCCAATGGGTCCTTAAAAGCAGAAAAAGAAGGCAGAAGAGTCCATCAGGGAGATTTGGAGGAAGTGGGAAGCAGGAGAGATGAGGTAGAAGGAGAGGTCAGAGAGATTTGAATGAAAAGAACTCGTATTTCTGGTACTGGCTTTAATGATGGAGAAAGAGCCAAAGAATGCAGGTGGCCTCTAGAAGCTGAGAACAATGTCCAATTAACAGCCAGCAAGGAAATAGAGGCTACATGGAATTTAATTTGGACAACTACATGAACAAGCATGGAAGGGGATTCTCCTTCAGAGCTTCCAGACAAGACCCAAGGCTGGCCAATACCTTAATTTTGGCCTTGAGGTCAGGAGCAGAGAAATCAGACAAGCCACTCTGTGCCTGGACTTCTGACCTATAGAATTCTGAAATAACAAATTGTGATTTTTTGAAGACACTATGGTTTTAGTAATTTTTACAGTAGTGATAGAAAACCTTATGGATACTCTGAAGTTTGCCCTGGGTGAAACAAAAAGGAAAGTGTGGTCATTTTCCCCTAGAATGTTGAAAGGAAACAACAAAGCATAAAGGAGGAGTCTGAGTCTCCAAGTTACTACTCCCTAAAATGATAGAAGTAGGGAGTTGGGGAACTGTATATTCTCAAAGATCCCTTCCAGATTTAAAATTCCAATTGTGTAATTATATTCAATTTGAAATACTATGATATATTAATGGCTTTATACTGTTTTGGATTATTGAATCATAATTTCAGAGTAATAGAAACCTTAAGGTTTATCTAATTCATCCACAGATCTAATTCTTGAATTCTCACAGCAACTCCATTTGTTCATGCATTCATGCTCTTATTTATTCAATGAATAGTTATTAAGATACTGCAATATGCCAGGCCCTGTGGGTAAATGACTCCCTCCCCCTCCCCAACCGAATGGTATAGCATTTGAAGCCAGAGGCTATCATGTTGAAGGACCCTCCAAAGTTATGAAAACCTTCTTGTAAGGATGTCTTGATATGAACAAGTAATATTCCTCTACCCTCTTCTTATACATCAGGAGTCACACACTCAAATGCCTTCAGAGAACATACAGGTAATGTAAATGAGTGAAGGGGAGCAGGTGAACTACAAAAGGGAATGCTAAAGAAAACTGAGGCAAACAGGAGAGCATATGTCTCATCTAAAGAGGCAGACACTACCTATCTTCATCCAAATGTTGCCCTGCAGAGATGTGAGCTCAGTATTAACTAAAGAACAAGATAGCATGGTTAAGAGTCTAAACTCTGAAGCCAGATTCTCCGAATTAGAATCCTGGCTCTGCCATTTACCAGCTGTGTGACAAAAGCCCAGTCACTTAGCTTTTCTGTTCTAGTTTCCTAAATTCTAAAATAATTATAATGATGGTATCTTCCACATAGAGCTTGTATGAGATTTGAGTTAATTTGTGCTAAAGGGCTTAGAAGAGTAACTAGTGCATAATAAATGCTCAACACATATCTTCAGAATTTTTGAGAGAAGTCATAGACAGGTTTTCTCAAGAAACTTCTCAATTTTAAAATGTTTACAACTACCAATTTTTACAACATTTATGTAGGTCTAACAAAATGCATCTATATGC
Source organism: Eubalaena glacialis (assembly GCF_028564815.1). Lineage (NCBI taxonomy): Eukaryota > Metazoa > Chordata > Mammalia > Artiodactyla > Balaenidae > Eubalaena > Eubalaena glacialis. The sequence goes on from NC_083736.1 coordinate 50,779,970, forward strand.
CAGATTTGTCTCCTCAATGTTTCACTTTGCACACCAAAGCCATTGGCTCTCCCCTCTTTACATTGGATGATTAGCTTATGCTACTAGGGCAATGTGAGCCACCTGTTTTGGCATCTCTTCCCCACCATGTCCTCTCTTCTCTATCAGAGGCAGCATGTTTTCCTCCTCCAACATCATCCTCCCATACATTGTCCTTTGCACTTTACACTTCACCCTTCCATTTCAGATAGCCACTACCTCATGCATACACACGTATTATCAAGGTGCCACATATGCATAGCCATTGCAACAGTCTCACTTGTTTTTAACCCTCTTCCTCTTTCCTGTGAATCCTCAATGTCTTACAAACTTATCTCAAGGAAGTCTTCTATTCGTTAGTCTTCAATATCACATGGGAGGCGTAAACAAACACTGGTAGATAGTACTGACTGAAAAATAATACTGGTAGTATATCAAAGAAATGTAAGCTTTAAGTTTTGAGATAAAATTATTCAAGCACCCAGTTCTTCCAAATCAAAGCAAGATGCATAAAGGGGGGTCTTGTATACCCAATATTACGTTTGGAGACATATTTGGAGATAATGTGGAAATAATTTGGACATTATATTTGGAGATTAACAATAGACAGGATATTTATACATCATAGTAAGGTAAAATTTATAAATTCAATGCAAAAAAATATAATTCAAAGAAAAAAATCCAGAAGTACATTGAAAGAATAACATGCCATGACCGAGGAGGATTAGTTTCCTACTTGTAAAAAAAATCACACAGTTAAGATGCCTGGTTGCACTTAAAATTCAAGACCACAAACCTCAAATTTGTTACTCAGTTCTGCCTGACATCCTACTATGTTTCCCGGTAGGTCAGGTTACCCACTCTTCTCAAATATCCCATCTTCTTTCCCACTCATTCTCAGCTAATTCTACCTCATATTTCATTGAGAAAATAAACAGCATCAGAATTTCCTTTTGCTTTCCCCACCTAAATGGAATCTCTAAAACTGCTAGCACCCATCTATTTCTGCTCGTATGAAAGACCAGTTGAAACTTGTATGCTGGATACTATACCCTCTCATCTTATCAAGAACTTCACTCTGTTCATTAAACTCCCTCTTTCATATATTACCAGTCTGTTTCTTTGTCCTATATCATTACTACTAGCCTACAAATATGGTCTGATATATCCTATCTTACCAAAAAGTAATTTCCCTCAAACTGCACAAACTACTTTAGCTTCCACTTTATTTCTTTAAATATTGGAGAGTTATTTCCACTCCCTGTTACACTTTATTAGCATACTTTCACTCTTCAATCCACACCAATCTGACTTTCTTCCCAATTACTCCACTGAAACCACTCCCAGCAAGGTGATTAATGACTTCTATGTTTTCAAATATATTGATTAAAATTTCTTTCTTTATCTTAAATGCTTAGAAACATTCATTTCAGTGGCCCAATCTCTCCTTCTCAATCTCTCTCCTCTCTTGGTTCTTGTAATATCAAACTTTACTGGTTTTCTTCCTGACAAGTTGAACACTCCTCGGTCTCTGCTAACTGCTCCTCTTCCTCCAGAACTCTTATAGTGTCCCATGACTCAGTCCTGGGGTTTGCCTTTTCTTCTCTTCTTCTTCTTAATTGAAGTATAGTTGATTTATAATATTGTTTTAGTTTCATGTGTACAGCATAGTGATACAGTATTTTTGCAGATTATATTCAATGACAGATTATTACAAAATAATGGGTATAATTCCTCATGCTATAACAGTAAATCCTTTTTGCTTATCTATTTCATACACAGTAGTTTGTACTTGTTAATCCCTAATTTGTTAACACACCTAATTTGTCCATCTCCCGTCTGGTAACCATAAGTTTGTTTTCTATGTCCGTGAGTCTGTAGACATAGACTGTGTGAGTCTATGTCTCACACATAGTGATATTATGTGTGATATATATAAGTGATATTATATAATATTTGTCTTTCTCTGTTTGACTTATTTCACCTAGCATAATATTCTCTAGGTTGATCCACATTGCTGCAAATGGCAGTATTTCACTTTTATTATGGCTGAGTAATATTCCATTGTGTATATATATATATACACATCACATCTTCTTAAGCACATCTTCTGTTGATGGACACTGGGTTGCTTCCATTTCTTGGCTATTGTAAATAGTGCTGCTGCGAACACTGGGGTGCATGTATCTTTTCAAATTAGTGTATTCATTTTCAGATACATACCCAGGAGTGGATTTCCTGAAGCACATATGGTAGTTCTTTTCTTAGATTTTAAGAAACCTCCATTCTGTTTTCCATAGAGGCTGCACCAATTTACATTCCCACCAACAGTGTAGGAGGGTTCACTTTTCTATAGACCCTTGCTAACATTTCCTATTTGTGGGATTTTTGATTATAGCCATTTTGACCAGTGTGAGGTGATGCCTCATTGTGGTTTTCATTTGCATTTTTAATAATTAGTGATGTTGAGCATCATTTCATGTGCCTGTTAGCCATTTGTATATCTTTGGAAAAATGTCTCTTCAAGACTGTTAGCAATGTTTCGATTGAATTGTATTATTTTTATTTTTTTATTATGTTAGTTTCAGATGTAGAGCAAAAGGATTTGGTTATTTTTTTCAGATTATATTCCATTATAGGTAATTACAAGACATTGACTATAATTCCCTGTGCTATACAGTAAACCCTTGCTACTTATCTTTTTTTATGTAGAGTAGTTTGTATCTGTTAATACCATACTCCTAATTTGTCACTCCCTCACTCCCTCTCTGCTTTGGTAACCATAAGTTTGTTTTCTATGTCTGTGCATCTGTTTCTGTTTTGTATACAAATGTATTTGTATTATTTTTAGATTCCACATATAAGCTATATCATATAGTATTTGTCTTTCTCTGTCTGACTTACGTCACTAAATATAATATTCTCTAGTTCTACCCATGTTCCTGTAAGTGGCAATATTTCATTCATTTTTATGACTGAATAATATTCCATTGTATATAAATACCAGTCATCTGTTGAGGGACACTTAGCTACTGTAAATACCGCTGCTATGAACATTGGGGTGCATGTATCTTTTTGAATTAGTGTTTTTGTTTCTTCTGAATAAATACCCAAGAGTAGTATTGGTGGATCATATGGTAGTTCTATTTTTAGTTTTCTTAAGGAAACTCCATACTGTTTTCCATAGTGGCTACACAAATTTACATTCTCACCTGCAGTGTACAAGGGCTCACTTTTCTCCATACCATCTCCAGCATTTATTATTTGTAGACTTTGTGATGATAGCCATTCTGACCAGTGTGAGGTGATAACTCATTGTGGATTTCATTTGCATTTCTCTAATAATTAGCAGTGTTGACCATATTTTGATGTGCCTCTTGGCCATCTCTATGTTGTCTTTGAAGAAATGTGTATTTATGTCTTCAGCCCATTTTTCAAATGGGTTACTTGTTTATATATATATATATATATATATATATATATATATATATATATATATATATATATATATATATATATATATATAGTTGTGTGAGCTGTTTCTATATTTTGGATATTAGCCCCTTATTGGTCGCATGGTTTGCAAATATTTTCTCCCATTCTGCAGGCTGTCTTTTAGTTTGGATGATGGTTTCCTTTGTTGTGAAAAACCTTTTAAGTTTAACTAGGTCCTATCTGTTTATATTTGCTTTTATTGTCTTTTGCATTGGGAGACTGCTCTAAGAAAATATTGGTGTGATTTATGACAGAGAATGTTTATCTCTGTTCTCCATTGGGAGTTTTATGGTGTCATGACTTATATTTAGGTCTTTAAACCATTTTGAGTGTATTGTTGTATATGATGAGAAGGAGTGTTCTAATTTAATTGATTTATGTGTAGCTGTTCAGCTTTCCCAGCACCACTTGTCGAACAGACTGTATTTTCTGCATTGTATATTCTTGCCACTTTGTTGTAGATTAAATGACCATATGTAGGTGTGTGTGTCTATCTGGGCTCTGGATTCTGTTCCATTGATTGACATGTCAGTTTATGTGCCAATACCATGCGGTTTTCATTATTTTTTTAACATCTATATTGGAGTATAATTGCTTACAATAGTGTGTTAGTTACTGCTTTATAACAAAGTGAATCAGCTATACATATACATATATCCCCATATCTCCTCCCTCTTGAGTCTCCCTCCCACCCTTCCTATCCCACTCCTCTAGGTGGTCACAAAGCACCAAGCTGATCTCCCCATGCTATGCGGCTGCTTCACACTACCAATCTATTTTACAAAAGGTAGTATATATAAGTCAGTGCCACTCTCTCACTTCATCCCAGCTTAACCTTCCCTCTCCCTGTGTCCTCAGGTCCACTCTCTATGTCTGCGTCTTTATTCCTGTCCTGCCCCTAGGTTCTTCAGAACATATATTTATTTATTTATTTATTGTAGATTCCATATATATGTGTTACCATATGGTATTTATTTTTATCTTTCTGACTTAACTTCACTCTGTATGACAGACTCTAGGTCCATCTACCTCACTACAAAAAAACTCAATTTCGTTTCTTTTTATGGCTGAGTAATATTCCATGGTATATATGTACCACATCTTGTAAATCCATTCATCTATTGATGGACACTTAGGTTGCTTCCATGTCCTGGCTATTGTAAATAGAGCTGCAACGAACATTTTGGTACATGACTCTGTTTGAATTACGGTCTTCTCAGGGGATATGCCAGGTAGTGGGATTGCTGGGCCATATGGTAGTTCTATTTTTGTTTTTTAAGGAACCTCCATGCTGTTCTCAATAGTGGATGTATCAATTTACATTCCCATCAACAGTGCAAGAGGATTCCCTTTTCTCCACACCCTCTCCAGCATTTATTGTTTGTAGATTTTTTGATAATGGCCACTCTGACCGCTGTGAGATGACATCTCATTATAGTTTTGATTTACATTTCTCTAATGATTAATGATATTGAGCATTCTTTCCTGTGTTTGTTGGCAATGTGTATATCTTCTTTGGAGAAATGTCTATTTAGGTCTTCTGCCCATTTCTGGATTGGGTTGTTTGTTTTTATGATATTGAGCTGCATGAGCTGCTTGTAAATTTTGGAGATTAATCCTTTGTCAGTTGCTTAATTTGCAAATATTTTCTCCCATTCAGAGGGTTGTCTTTTCGTCTTGGTTATGGTTTCCTTTGCTCTGCAAAACCTTTTAAGTCTCATTAGGTCCCACTTGTTTATTTTTGCTTCTATTTCCATTTCTCTAGGAGGTGGATCAAAAAGAATCTTGCTGTGATTTATGTCATAGAGTGTTCTGCCTATGTTTTCCTCTAAGAGTTTGATAGTGTCTGGTCTTACATTTAGGTCTTTAATCCATTTTGAGTTTATTTTTGTGTATGGTGTTCAGGGGTGTTCTAACTTCATTCTTTAACATGTAGCTGTCCAGTTTTCCCAGCACCACTTATTGAAGAGGCTGTCTTTTCTCCACTGTATATGCTAGCCTCCTTTATCAAAAATAAGGTGACCATATGTGTGTGGGTTTATCTCTGGGCTTTCTATCCTGTTCCATTGATCTATATTTCTGTTTTTGTGCCAGTACCATACTGACTTCATTCCTTTAGCTTTGTAGTATAGTCTGCAGCCAGGAAGCCTGATTCCTCCAGCTCCATTTTTATTTCTCAAGATTTCTTTGGCTATTCGGGGTCCTTTGTGTTTCCATACAAATTGTGAAATTTTTTGTTCTAGTTCTGTGAAAATGCCAGTGGTAGTTTGACAAGGATTGACCTGAATCTGTAGATTGCGTTCAGTACTATAGTCATTTTCACAATGTTGATTCTTCCAATCCAAGAACATGGTATATCTCTCCATCTGTTTGTATCATCTTTAATTTCTTTCATCAGTGTCTTATAGTTTTCTGCATACAGGTCTTTTGTCTCCTTAGGTAGGTTTATTCCTAGGTATTTTATTCTTTTTGTTGCAGTGGTAAATGGGAGTGTTTCCTTAATTTCACTTTGAGATTTTTCATCATTAGTGTACAGGAATACAAGAGATTTCTGTGCATTAATTTTGTATCCTGCTACGTTACCAAATTCATTGATTAGCTCTAGTAGTTTTCTGGTGGCATCTTTAGGATTCTCTATGTATAGTATCATGTCATCTGCAAACAGTGACAGCATACTTCTTCTTTTCCAAATTGGATTCTTTTTATTTCTTTTTCATCTCTGATTGCTGTGGCTAAAACTTCCAAAGCTCTGTTGAATAATAGTGGTGAGAGTGGACAAACTTGTCTTGTGCCTGATCTTAGAAGAAATGGTTTCAGTTTTTCACCATTGAGAATGATGTCGGCTGTGGGTTTGTCCTATATGGTCTTTTTTTCTGTTGAGGTAAGTTCCCTCTATGCCTATTTTCTGGAGAGTTTTTATCATAAATGGGTGTTGAATTTTGTCAAAAATTTTTCGGCATCTGTTGAGATGATCATATGGTTTTTATCCTTCAATTTGTTAATAAGGTGTATCACATTGGTTGATTTTCATATTTTGAAGAATCCTTGCATTCCTGGGATAAACCCCACTTGATCATGGTGTATGACCCGTTTAATGTGCTGTTGGATTCTGTTTGTTAGTATTTTGTTGAGGATATTTGCATCTATGTTCATCAGTGATATTGGCCTGTAGTTTTCTTTCTTTGTGACATCTTTGTCTGGTTTTGGTATCAGGGTGATGGTGGGCTTGGTGAATGAGTTTGGGAGTGTTCCTCCCTCTGCTGTATTTTGGAAGAGTTTGAGAAGAATGTAAGTTAGCTCTTCTCTAAATGTTTGATAGAATTCACCTGTGCTTTTGTTTGTTGTAAGATTTTTAATCACAGTCTGAATTTCAGTGCTTGTGCTTGGTCTGTTTCTATTTTCTAGTTCTTCCATGTTCAGTCTCGGAAGATTGTGCTTCTTTAAGAATTTGTCCATTTCTTTCAGGTTGTCCATTTTATTGGCATAGAGTTGCTTGTAGGAATCTCTCATGATCCTTTATATCTCTGCAGTGTCAGTGTTTACTTCTCTTTTTTCGTTTTTAATTCTATTGATTTGAGTCTTCTCCCTTGTTTTCTTGATGAGTCTGGCTAGTGGTTTATCAATTGTGTTTATCTTCTCAAAGAACCAGCTTTTAGCTTTTAGATCTTTGCTATTGTTTACTTCATTTCTTTTTCACTTATTTCTGTTCTGATCTTTATGATTTCTTTCCTTCTGTTACCTTTGGGATTTTTTTTTTTGTTCTTCTTTCTCTAATTGCTTTAGGTGTAAAGTTAGGTTGTTTATTTGAGATGTTTCCTGTTTCTTAAGGTAGGATTGTATTGCTATAAACTTCCCTCTTAGAACTGCTTTTGCTGCATCCCATAGGTTTTGGGTCATCGTGTTTTCATTGTCATTTGTTTCTAGGTATTTTTTGATTTCCTCTTTGATTTCTTCAGTGATCTCTTGATTATTAAGTAGTGTGCTGTTTAGCCCCCATGTGTTTTTATTTTTAAGGTTTTTTTCCTGTAACAGATATCTAGTTTCATAGCATTGTAGTCAGAAAAGACACTTGATATGATTTCAATATCTTAAAATTACCAAGGCTTGATTTGTGACCCAGGATATGATCTATCCTGGAGAATGTTCCATGAGCAGTTGAGAGGAACGTGTATTTTGTTCTTTTTGGGTGGAACATCCTATAAATATCAATTAAGTCCATCTTGTTTAATATATCATTTAAAGCTTGTGTTTCCTTATTTATTTTCATTTTGGATGATCTGCCCTTTGGTGAAAGTGGGGTGTTAAATTCCCCTACTATGATTGTGTTACTGTTGATTTCCCCTTTTATGGCTGTGAGCATTTGCCTCATCTATTGAGGTGTTCCTATGTTGGGTGCATGAATATTTACAATTGTTATATCTTTTTCATGGATTGATCCTTTGATCATTATGTAGTTTCCTTCTTTGTCTCTTGTAATAGTCTTTATTTTAAAGTCTATTTTGTCTGATATGAGAATTGCTACTCCAGCTTTCTTTTGATTTCCATTTGCATGGAATATCTTTTTCCATCCTCTCACTTTCAGTGTGTTTCTGTCCCTAGGTCTGAAGTGGGTCTTTTGTAGACAGCATATATTTGGATCTTGTTTTTGTGTCCATTCAGCCAGTCTATGTCTTTTAGGTGGAGCGTTTAATCCATTTACATTTAAGGTAATTATCAATATGTAAGTTCCTATTACCATTTTGTTAATTGTTTTGGGTTTGTTATTGTAGGTGTTTTCCTTCTCTTGTGTTTCCTGCCTAGAGAAGTTCCCTACGCATGTGTTGTAAAGCTGGCTTGGTGGTGCTGAATTCTCTTAGCTTTTGCTAGCCTGTAACGGTTTAGATTTCTCTATTGAATCTGAATGAGATCCTTGCTGGTTAAAGTAATCTTGGTTGTAGGTTTTTCCCTTTTATTGCTTCAAATATATCTTGCCACTCCGTTCTGGCTTGCAGAGTTTCTGCTGAAAATCAGCTGTTAACCTTATGGGGATTCCCTTGTATATTATTTGTTGTTTTTCCCTTGCTGTTTATAATATTTCTTCTTTGTATTCAATTTTTCATAGTTTGATGAATATGTGTCTTGGCATGTTTCTCTTTGGAATTATCCTGTATGGGACTCTCTGCGCTTCCTGCACTTGATTGACTATTTCCTTTCCCATATTAGGAAAGTTTTCAACTATAATCTCTTCAACTATTTTCTCATTCCCTTTCTTTTTCTCTTCTTCTTCTGGGACCCCTATAATTTGAATGTTGGTGCGTTTAATATTTTCCCAGAGGTCTCTAAGACTGTCTTCAATTCTTTTCATTCTTTTTTCTTTATTCTGCTCTGCAGTAGTTAATTCCAGTATTTTATCTTCCAGGTCACTTATCTGTCCTTCTGCCTCAGTTATTCTGCTCTTGATTCTTTCTAGAGAATTTTTAATTTCATTTCTTGTGTTGTTCATCATTGTTTGTTTGCTCTTTACTTCTTCTAGATCCTTGTTAATCGTTTCTTATAATTTCTCCATTCTATTTTCAAGATTTTGGATCATCTTTACAATCATTGCTGTGAATTCTTTTTTAGGTAGACTACTTATTTCCTCTTCATTTGCTTGCTCTGGTGGGTTTTTACCTTGCTCCTTCATCTGCTGTGGTTTCTCTGTCTTCTCATTTTGCTTAACTTACTGTGTTTGGGGTCTCTTTTTCACAGGCTGCAGGTTCGTATTTCCCGTATTTTTTGGTGTCTGCCCCCAGTGGCTAAGGTTGGTTCAGTGGGCTTTGTAGGCTTCCTAGTGGAGTGGATTAGTGCCTGTGTTCTGGTGGATGAGGCTGGATCTTTTCTTTCTGGTGGGCAGGACCACGTCCGGTGGTGTGTTTTGGGGTGTCTGTGACCTTATTATGATTTTAGGCAGCCTCTCTGCTAATGGGTGTGGTTATGTTCCTGTCTTGCTAGCTGTTTGTCATGAGGTGTCCAGCACTGGAGCTTGCTGGTTGTTGAGTGGAGTTGGGCCTTAGCTTTGAGATGGAGATCTCTGGGAGAGCTTTTGCTGTTTGATATTACGTGGAGCTGGGAGGTCTCTGGTGGATCAATGTCCTGAACTCGGCTCTCCCACCTCAGAGGCACAGGCCTGACACCCGGCCAGAGCACCCCAACCCTGTTAGCCACATGGCTGAATATTGCTGAAATTATCGTCTGTCTCAGGCTTTCACAGGAGCTTTCTTTTATGGATTTTCCATTCAACAAATGTTTCTGTTCCATGGCTGGGCAGATCCGACCACAACATGCTTGGCTACGTATAGCAGCCACTCACCCCACAGCAGCACCAACCAGTGGTGCGCCAGCGCTTGCATCAGCTCTGGTGCCTGGCAGCTCTGCTCCACTCTCGCCCTGCCAGGAGCACCAGTATCAGCTGCGGGTACAGAGCACGAGCTTCCTCCTTGAGACCTTGACTGGCTTTGGTGACCTGTTTTGATTTTTGGCAGTTTGCAATATAGTCTCTAGTCTGGGAGGGTTATGTCCCCACCTTTATTCTTTTTAATCAGAGATGCTTTGGTGATTCTAGGCCTTTTGTGATTCCTTATAAATTTTAGGACGATTTGTCCTAGTTCTCTGAAAAATGTCATGGGTTCATCGATAGGGATTGTATTAAATCTGTAGAATGCAATGGGTAGTATGGCCATTTTAACAATATTAATTCTTCCAATTTAAGAGCATTGGCTCTCATTCCATTTCTCTGAATCATCTTCAATTTCCTCTATGTTTTATAGTTTTCATTACATAGATCTTTCACCTCCTTGATTAAGGTTTTTCCTAGGCATTTTATTTTTTGACCCAATTTTAAAGAGGATTTAAAGAAATTTTCTGTTTCCGATATATCATTATTAGTGTAAAGAAATACAACAGATTTCTGTATATTAATCTTCTATCCTGCTACCTTGCTTAATTCATTTATTAGTTCTATAAGTTTTTGTTTGGAGACATTAGTGTTCTCTACATAGAGTATCATGTCGTCTGGAAATAATGAAGTTTTACCTCTTCCCTTCCATTTTGGATAGCTTTATTTCTTTTTCTTGTCTGATTGCTGTGGCTAGGAATTCCAATCCAGTGTTGAATAGAAGTGGTGATCATGGGTATCCTTGTCTTGTTCCTGAATTTAGTGGGAAGGCTTTCAGCTTTTCACCATTGAGTATGATTTTGGCTATGGGTTTGTCATAAATGGCTTTTATTAAGTTGAGGTAGGTTCCCTCTATATCCACTTTGGTGAGAGTTTTTATCATAAATCAATGTTGAATTTTATCAAATGCATTTTCTGCATCTACTGAGATGATCACATGGTTTTTGCCTTTCCTTTGGTTGATGCAGAATATCACATTGATTTGTTTGCATATGTTCAACCAACCTTGTGACACTGAAATGAATCCAACTTGATCATGTTGTATGATCCTTTTTATGTATTGTTGGATTCATTTGGCTAATATTTTGTTGAGTAGTTTTACATCTATATTCACCAAGTATATTGGCCTGTAACTTTTTTTGTAGTGTCTTTGTCTGGTTTTGCTATTGGGGTAATGGTGACATCATAGAATAAATTTGGGACTGTTCCCGCCTTTGCAATTTTTTGGAATAGTTTGAGAAGGATAGGTATACATTCTTCTCTGTATGTTTGACAGAATTTCTCATTGAAGTAGTCTGTTCATGGGCGTTTGTTTGCAGGGTAGGGTATTTTTTTAATTACAGGTTATATTTCACGTGTAGTGATTTGTCTTTTTCAATTATCTGTTTCTGCTTGATTCAGCTTTGGCAGGCTGTATGTTTCTAGAAACTTGTCAATTTCTCTAATTGTCAAATGTGTTAAAATATAGTATCCTCTTATAATTTTTTTTTTTTATTTCTGTGGTATCAGTTGTTATTTCTTATTTTTCATTTTTATTTTGTTTATTTAGGCCCTATTTCTTTTCTTCTTGGTGAGCCTGGTTAGAGGTTTATTGATTTTGCTTATCTTTAAAAAAAAAAAAAACAGCTCTTGGATGTATTTATTTTTTTCTAATTTTTAAACATATCTATTTCATTTATTTCCTCTCTGATCTTTATTATTTCCTTCCTTTTGTTGACTTTGGATTTTGATTGCTCTCTTTACTCTAGTTATTTTTGGAGGTAGATTAGGTTGTTTATTTGAGATGTTTCTTATTTCTTCAGGAATGCCTGTATCACTACGAACTTTCTCTTAGAATTGCTTTTGCTGCATGCCATAGATTTTGTAATGTTTGTTTTCATTTTGTTTATCTTGAGGTATTGTCTGATTTCTTCTTTGATTTTACTATTGCCTCTGGTTTTTTAGTAGCACCTTGTTTAGTCTTCATGTGTTTGTTCTTTTCTTCTTTTTCTTTCTGTGGTTGATTTCTAGTTTCATACCATTTTCTTCAGAAAAGATGCTTGAAATAATTTCTATCCTCTTAAATTTGTTGAGGCTTGTTTTGTGACCTAGCATGTAGTCTACCCTAAAGAATGTTCCATGCACAGTTACAAAGAATGTGTATTCTTGTTTTTTTGGATGTAGTGTCCTGTAGATATCAATTAAGTCCAACTGGTCTATTGTGTCGTTTAGGACCTCTGTTGCCTTATTGATTTTCTGTCAGGATGATCTGTCCATTGATGTCAGTGGGGTGATAAAGTCTCCTACTATTATTGTATTATTGTCAGTTTCTCCTTTTATGTCTGGTAGTATTAGTTTTTTATATTTAAGTGCTCCTATATTGGGTGTGTATATGTTGATGTATGTAATATCCCCTTTTTGTATTGATCCCTTTATTATTATATAATGCACTTCTTTGTCGTCTTTATGGACTTTGTTTTAAAGTCTGCTTTGTCTGATATGAGTATTTGTAACCCTGCTTTCTTCTTGTTTTCATTAGCATGAAATATTTTATTCCGTTCCCTCACTTTCCGTCTGTGTGTGTTTTTAGCTCTGAAGTGAGTCTCCTGTAGGCAGCATATTGTCTCCTGTAGGCAGCATATTGTATGTTCTTGGTTTTTGGTTTTTGTTTTTTTTATCCATTCTGCCATTCTATGTCTGCCATTCTATGATCAGAGCATTTAGTCTACACTGACATTAAAAAAATTATTGATATGTATGTATGTACTGCCATTTTAATCCTTGTTATCCAGTTGTTTTTGTAGTTCTTTGTTCATTTCTTCTTTTTATTTTTCTCTTTTGTAATTTGATGATTTTTTTCTGTATTATTCTTGAGTTCCTTTCTTTTTGGTTTTTGTGAATCTATTGTGTATTTTTGATTTGTGGTTATCATAGAGTTCAAGTATGTTGACCCATAACTATATCTGCTTGCTTTAAACGGATAGTCATTCAAGTTCAAACTCATTCTGAAAGATCTACATTTTTCTAGTCTCCCAATTTTTGATTTTTATGTCCTGCTTTACACCTTCATGCATATCCTTTTGCTGTTAATTGTAGTTATAATTACTTTTACAATTTTTTGTTGTTTTTAATCTATGTATTGGCTTATTTAAGTGATCTTCAAGCCTTTTATATATTTGTATTTCCTACTGTTATTTCATTTTCCTATAGAATCTTGCCTCTTTTCTATTTAGAGAAGGCCTTTCAATATTTCTTTTAGGGTAGGTTTAATATTGCTGAATTCTTTTAGTTTTTGCTTGTTTGAGAAATTCTTTATCTCTCCTTCTATTCTGAATGATAATCATGCTGGTTAGAGTATCCTTGGTTGCAGGTTTTCTGTTCAGGTCTTTGAATATATCATGCCACTCCCTTCTATCCTACAAAATTTCTACAGAGAAATCAGCTGGTAGCCTTATGGGGGTACCCTTGTAACTGATTCTTTGTTTCTCTCTTACTGCCTTTAGTATCCTCTCCTTATCTTTAACATTTTAATTTTGCCATGTCTTGGTGTGGGTCTGTTTGGGTTAATTTTGTTTGGGACCTTCTGTCTCTCTTGTACATCAATATCTGTTTCCTTCTTTAGGTTTGGGAATTTTTCAGCCATAATTTCTTCAAATATATTTTCAATCTCTTCTTCCGGAACCCCTATTATGCATATTTGATGTTATCCCAGAGATCTCATTTTTTGAACTCATTTTTTTTTAATTTGTCATTCTGTCTGCAGTTTTGATTGGGTTATTTCCATTATTCTGTCTTCCAGATCACTTACTTACCCTTTTGTGTATTTTAGTCATTTATTCATTGCTTCTAGATTGGTTTTTACCTCTGAAATTAATTTATGTACCTTTGTTTGGTTCATCTTTATTGTTCCTAGTTCCTTATTACAGTAATCTGCATTTATAACAATAATCTTTCTCAATTCAGTTAGCATTTTTATTACCACTTTTTGAACTTGGGGTCTTGTAGACTGGTGAGCTCTGTTTCATTATTTGTTCTTTCAGGGGATTTTTCTTGCTCTTTTAATTGGGAGTAATTCCTCTGCCTTTTCATTTTACTTAACTTTCTATGTCTCTATGAATTTTGGAGAAACAGTTATCTATTGTGGTCTTGAAGGGGTATTTTTATGTGGGAGCATACTTGTGTACACTGTGTGTGTCCAATGTCTTTGGTGTGAGGGCTGGTTTTGATATGGATGCCAGTCACATCTTTCCTCATGGTATGCTGGCCATTATCACCTTGATAAGGGGTGTGGTTGGTGTTGAGGAATCTAATGCCTATGCAGGTTGTGTAGTGGGACTTCCTCTCTGCTTCATGGCCATTGCCACACTGTCAGGGGTAGGGCCTGCTCCCCAGTTGTTGGAGTAGAAGCCCTGAGTGTTGGACTCAATCAGGCTCCATTCCCCTTGAGTGGGTGCCCTACTCCAAGGAAATTATTGATGAAGAAAGTGAGACCCATGTGTGTGCTCACAGAAGACCTATATGCCACCTGTGTAGGCTTCTGTGGCTCTGCTCGAAGGCAGCCTGAATTAGTATCCCTTCCTCTCTTGTGTCTTTCCCAGATCTAGTGCAAGACTGTGTGTGGAGTGGATAGGGTCAGGTTGTTCACTAGGCTGGGGTAGAGGGTTGGGACACTGTGGCTGCAGAAACTGAGGTGTTTGCACTGCTGTCAGAGATCTAGGATGCCTCTGTGGCAGTCTTCTCCCAGGACCTGTCTGCCCCAGATCCAGTTCCAAGCTGTGGCATGTAGTGGGTGGAGCTGGAGTGTTCACTCAGCTGGGAGTGAGGAATGCAGTGTGTTGGTCACAGGAGTTGGAGCAACTACTGCTGCCAGAGGTCTGGTCTGTGCCTGTGGTGCTATTTGGATAAGTACCAACAATGGCTGCCACCACCCCACCCAGACCACACCCTAGACCCCCTAGCCGCCTCTGTGTTGCTAGATGGAGTCTTTTCCCAGGACTCTGCTGTCCTGTATCCCATGCCTAACCATGGCATGGAGTGAGAGAGCCCAGTGTGTTTGCACAGCTTGGATTGGGGATCATGCAAGATGGAAGCCGCTAGTGCAGAGCTATCTCCACCTTGTCTGTGGGCAAGCCAGCACCCAGACACTCATTTTGAGTGGAGTCTAGTCTTCTCCAATCTTTCTCTTTGTCCCAGCAATTCTCCTAGCAGCCATGGGGCTTGTCTCCCATTCATAATACCCCAGTAAAGGGACACTCAGTCTGCGTCAAGAACTGTTCACTCCCCAGGGTGAGTGTACACCTGTGCTATCTTCCTTTTCCTCTTAGATCCCTCCCAGGGTCACAGGTCCCAATACAATGCCTTTTTTTTCCCCCATCTTACCTCATGACATAGGAATCTTTCTTGAAACGTTGGCTCTATAAGACTTCTGCAAGTTTTCAGTTACTTTTCCATAAGAATTGTTCCACATGTAGATGTGTTTTTGATGTGTTCGTGGGGGGAGGTGAGCTCCATATCCTCTTACTTCACCATCTTGATTCCCCTCTAACAATAGCCTTCTTCTCTCCTCTTTAACCTCTTTTATTCCCTTTGATTCTCTCTGTACTCTTTCCCTAGTTTATCCTAGCCACTACCATGGCTTTTATTTCATTTTATTTTTTTTTTTCTGATTCACTTCAATATTACTTTTTTTAAATAGATCTTTATTGGACTATAATTGCTTCACAATGCTGTGTTAGTTTCTGTTGCACAACAAAGTGAATCAGCCATATGCATACACATGTCCCCATATCCACTCCCTCTTGAGCCTCCCTCACATCCTCCCTATCCAACCCCTCTAGGTCATCACAAAGCACTGACCTGATCTCCCTGTGCTATGCTGGTGCTTCCCACCAGCCAACTATTTTACACTCGGCAGTGTATATATGTTGATGCTATTCTCACTTCACCCCAGCTTTGCCCTCCCACCCCATGTCCTCAAGTCCATTCTCTATGTCTACCTCTTTATTCCTGCTCTGCAACTAGGTTCATCAGTACCATTTTTTTTATATTCCATATATATGCATTAGCATACAGTATTTCTTTTTCTCTTTCTGACTTACTTCACTCTGTATGACAGACTTTAGGTCCACCCACCTCACTACAAATAATTCAATTTCGTTTCTTTTTATGGCTAAGTAATATTCCATTGTATATATCTGCCACATCTTCTTTATCCATTCATCTGTCAATGGACAATTAGGTTGATTCCATGTCCTGGCTATTGTAAATAGTGCTGCAATTAACATTGTGGTGCATGTCTCTTTTTGAGTTATGGTTTTCTCAGGGTATATGCCCAGTAGTGGGATTGCTGGATCGTATGGTTGTTTTATTTTTAGTTTTTTAAGGAACCTCCATACTGTTTTCCATGGTGGTTGTATCAATTTACATTCCCACCAACAGTGCAAGAGGGTTCCCTTTTCTCCACACCCTCTCCAGCATTTATTGTTTCTAGATTTTTTGATGATGGCCATTCTGTCCGGTGTGAGATGATACTTCATTGTAGTTTTGATTTGCATTTCTCTAATAATTAGTGATGTTGAGCATCTTCTCATGTGTCTCTTGGCCATCTGTATATCTTCCTTGGTGAAATGACTATTTAGGTCTTCTGCCAATTTTTTAACTGGATTGTTTGTTTTTTTGATATTGAGCTCCATGAGCTGTTTGTATATTTTGGAGATTAATCCTTTGTCTGTTGTTTCATTTGCAAATATTTTCTCCCATTCTGAGGGTTGTCTTTTTATCTTCTTTATGGTCTCCTTTGCTGTGCAAAAGCTTTTAAGTTTAATTAATCCCATTTTTAAATTTTTACTTCCGTTACTCTAGGAGGTAGATCAAAAAAGATCTTGGTGTGGTTTATAACAAAGACTGTTTTGCCTATGTTTTCCTCTAAGAGTTTTATAGTGTCTGGTCTTACATTTAAGTCTTTAATCCATGGGGAGTTTATTTTTGTATACGGTGTTAGGTAGTGTTCTAATTTCATTCTTTTACATGTAACTGTCCAGTTTTCCCAGCACCACTTATTGAAGGGGCTCTCCTTTCTCCATTGTATGTTCTTGCCTTCCTTGTTGTAAATTAGGTGCCCATATGTGCGTGGGTTTACCTCTGGGCATTCTATCCTGTACCACTGATCTATATTTCTGTTTTTGTGCCAGTACCATACTGTCTTGATTACTGTAGCTTTGTGCTATAGTTTGAAGTCAGGGAGACTGATTCCTCCAACTCCGTGTTTCTTTCTCAAGATTGCTTTGGCTATTCACGATCTTTTGTGTTTCCTTACGAATTGTAAATTTTTTTCTTCTAATTCTGTGAAGAATGCCATTGGTAGTTTGATAGGGATTGAATTGAATCTGTAGATTGCTTTGAGTAGTATAGTCATTTTCACAATATTGATCCTTCCAATCCAACAACATGGTATATTTCTCCATCTGTTTCAAGAACATGGTATATTTCTCCATCTTTTAATGTCATCCTTGATTACTTTCTTCAGTGTTTTATAGTTTTCTGAGTACAAGTCTTTTGCCTCCTTAGGCAGATTTATTCCTATGTATTTTATTCTTTTTGTTGCAATGGTAATTGGGAGTGTTTCCCTGATTTCTCTTTCCGATTTTTCGTTGTTGGTGTATAAGAATGCCAGCAATTTCTGTGCATTAATTTTGTATTCTGCAACCTTACCAAATTCACTGATTACTTCTAGTAGTTTTCTGGTGGCATCTTTAAGATATTCTGTGTATAGTATCATGTCATGGGCAAATAGTGACAGTTTTACTTCTTCTTTTCTGATTTGGATTCCTTTCATTTCTTTTTCTTCTCTGATTGCTGTGACTAGGACTTCCCAAACTATGTTGGATAACAGTAGTAAGAGTGAACATCCTTGCTTTGTTCCTGATCTTAGAGGAAATGCTTTCACTTTTTCACCACTGAGTATGATGCTAGCTGTGGGTTTGTCATATATGCCCTTTATTATGTTGAGGTAGGTTCCCTCTATGCACACTTTCCTGAGAGTTTTTATCATAAATAGGTGTTAAATTTTGTCAAAAGCTTTTTCTGTATCTATTGAGAATCATATGGTTTTTATTCCTTAACTTGTTAATGTGGTGTATCACATTGATTGATTTGCATATATTGAAGAATACTTGCATCCCTGGGATAAATCCCAGTTGATCATAGTGTATGATCCTTTTACTGTGCTGTTGGATTCTGTTTCCTAGTATTTTGTTCAGGATTTTTGCATCTATGTTCATCAGTGATATTGGTCTATAGTTTTCTTTTTTTGTGATATCTTTTTCTGGTTTTGGTATCATGGTGATGGTGGCTTCGTAGAATGTATTTGGGAGTGTTTCTCCCTCTGCAAATTTTCGGAATAGTTTGAGAAGGATCGGTGTTAGCTCTTCTCTAAATGTTTGACAGAATTGGTCTGTGAAGCCATCTGGTCCTGGACTTTTGTTTGTTGGAAGATTTTTAATTACAGTTTCAATTTCATTACTTGTGATAGGTCTGTTTATAATTCCTAATTCTTCCTGGTTCAGTCTTGGAAAATTGTACCTTTCCAAAAATTTGTCCATTTCTTCATGATTGTCCATTTTATTGGCATATAGTTGTTTCTAGTAGTGTCTTATAATCCTTTGTATTTCTGCAGTGTCAGTTGTGATTTCTCTTTTTTCATTTCTAATGTTATTGATGTGCGTCCTCTCCCTTTTTTTCTTGATGAGTCTGGCTAAGGGTTTATCAATTTTGTTTATCTTCTCAAAGAACCATCTTGTCGTTTTACTGATCTTTGCTATTGTTTTCTTCGTTTCTATTTCATTTATTTCTGATCTGATCTTTATGATTTCTTTCCTTCTACTGACTTTGGGTTTTCTTTGTTCTTCTTTCTCTAGTTGTTTTAAGTTAGGGTTAGATTGTTTATTTGAGATTTTTCTTGTTTCTTGAGGTGAGATTGAATTGCTATAAACTTCCCTCTTAGAACTGCTTTTGCTGTGTCCTGTATGTTTTGGGTCTTCATGTTTTTGTTGTTATTTTTTTCTATGTATATTTTTATTTATTCTTTGATTTCTTCAGTGATCTCTTGGTTATTTAGTAACACACTATTTAGCCTCCATGTATTTGTGTTTTTTTACAGTTTTTTTCCTGTAATTGATTTGCAATCTCATAGCATTGTGGTCAGAAAAGATGCTTGATATGATTTCAGTTTTCTTAAACTTTTGAAGGCTTGATTTGTGTCCCAAGATGCAGTCTATCCTGCAGAATGTTCCATGTGCACTTGAGAAGAAAGTGTATTCTGCCACTTTTGGGTGGAATGTTCTACAAATATCAATTAGATCTATCTGGTCTATTGTGTCATGTAAAGCTTGTGTTTCCTTATTTATTTTCGGTTTGGATGATCTGTCCATTGGTGTAAGTCGGGTGTTAAAGTCCCCTACTATTATTGTGTTTTGTCATTTTCTCCTTTCATGGTTGTTAGCATTTGCCTTATGTATTGAGGTGCTCCTATGTTGGGTACATAAAAATTTATAATTGTTATATCTTCTTCTTGGATTGATCCTTTAAATATCAGCTACATGCTGATGATGCCCAGATATACATGCCCAGCCCTGCCTTCCTTGCTGAGCTCCAGATATATGTGCCCAACTGCCTGTAAGATATGAATGTCTAAGTTTCACTTTCAGTATGACCATAAAGAACTCTTCATTATCACACTGTCTTCATTTTCATCTCCCACTTGACACTATCTTCCTTATCTTCCTGAATCACACCATTATACATCCAGTTGCTTAGATGTTATCCTTGATTTTTTTCCCTTGCACTTGCCCCATATCTGATCAGTCAGCAACTGCTATCCACTTTCACCAGCTTTTTAGTGTGACATTTCAATCCCACAAGAACATTAAAAGAATAATAAAATAAACACTTATATACTCTTTATTTAGATTCATCAATTGTTAAAAATTTCTTTTATCTTTCTTCCCCACGCTCACCTCTTGCCTTCTATGAACCATTTAAAAGTTATTTGTAGACATCTTGAAGCTTCACCTATATATACTTTAGTATGTATCTCCTAAGAACAAGGGTATTCTCCCACAGAACTATAATGCCATTATATATACAAAATATTAACACTGATACAATATTATTTAACAACAGTCCATATCTGAATTCCCCCAATTATTCCCATAATATCCTTTGTAGGTTTTTTTTTCCTTATCCAGACTCAGACATTGCATTTATTTGTGGTGCTTCTTTAGTTTCCTTTATTATAAAACAATACCTGCAGACTTTTCTTGTCTTTCATAACATTAACATTTTTCAAGAGCCCAAGTAGTTGCTTTGAAAAATAATTTTCAATTTGGATTAGTATGATTTTTTCATTGTGTTTAGATATGTCTTCTCAGTTATACCTCCAGGATATATCTTAATTAACTTTTGTCCATTAATTTTTGTCTTCATCTTTACTATCCTAGCCCAAGTCACAGTTATTTCTGATCTGCACTAATATGAAAACTTTCCTACTATTTCTTTTCTTACTCCACTCTCCTTTTTTTTCCAATAGCAGCCAGACTGATCATTTACAAATGTCAATTGGATCATATCATTCCTATACTTAAAACTTATCAGTAGCTTCTGCTCCTCTTTTAGAAAAATATCCAAATTTTTTAAACATTTTACTCACTACTCTCCAGGGCCTCATTGCCATTTAAAATTATACCATTTCTAACTTGCTTTGGGATATTTTCATGAACTGTATGTTCTTTTTGGAATGTTCTTTCTCATTTTTTACCTGGCTATCTCCTGCTCATCATTCATATCTCACTTTGAATATATCCTTAGAGAAGACTTTCATGACCATTTATTATAAAATACATATGTCCTATGATTCTCTTTCACATCCTGTTCCTTATCTTGATACCCTTATTGTAGCTTGTAAGTTTATACTTATTTGTGTAATTATTTATTTAATGTGTATTTCATGAGGGCAGTGTGTATGTTTTATTCTCTACTGTATTCCCATGGTTAGCCACTACCTAGCACATAGTAGTGAACTTAGTAAATATTTGTGAAATAAAGGAAAGAGTTTGGTGGGAAATGTTGTGGACCCTCAAACTGCTTTTAATCACACATTTACAGTTATACATATCACTAGATTTGTCCATGAGGTAGAAGTGTTTGAAGAATCCTGTTCACAAGTCTAGACTTTTCTACTGCACACTCTCATATTTTTTAAAAATTAAGTCAGTACCCCAGTTACCATCTGAAACCCGAAGGCCTGTCTAGGTTATGTTTACATCTCTTTTTTCAAACCCTTCCCTGTGACTTGCAGACCTCCAAGGGCAATGTCTCTCAAACTTAAAGTACGTGGCCACACTTCTTTAATGAAAAAAATACTGTAACACTATAATTGACTTAAATTATTTTTATTATGATGGTATTTAAGTATGTACAAACATGAAACTATACACATATTCTTTATGCTTAAAGTCCTAAAACTATAAACCAAAATATATTTCTAAATTAAATAAAACCTGCTCAACTAGTAAAATTCAAAATAACAACATTATTTTTGGTTACAAATAATTTACCATTTGCAAGATGAATATATTACCGACTATTGTGGATCATGTTACTTTGAATGTTCATCCCTGTATCTCTGTGAGACTCAATTTTCCCACTACATTTTTCTATTCCAGTTACTGCAGAACTATTACTTGCATAGCCATCTATGATGTTATTTAGTCTTTCCTTGGTGAGAATACATCATTTACATACTCATTTCACTGCCATTCTAATCTTACTCCACTATAATTAAAAAAGTGGACTATACAATTAAAGTAACATGTGTAACACAGATTTCAAAATTGATGGCAGTACTCACGTGTGAGGTGGTCAACCAGATGATCCAGAATGTGATTTTGTTAAGTTATATTATCGGAATAAAAATACACAAAGATGAAATTATTATAGACAACTTGCTGGCACCTGAGATTATCTTCATGGATCCCCAGAGGGTCCTGAGCACCTCAGAGAAATAGAATATGTAAGGTTCAGAGATTCTACCATCCAGATGTAACATTTTAATAGCTAAATGGATATTTTTGAAAAGAGATTGCTTTTACTATCAAACAGAGCAGCCTTGATGATGGGTTGATCATTTGGGCCTTAGGTATAATAATTACAACAATGACTACTACCAATTTAGTGATCATCAGAGCAGGTCAAGATAACAGAGGAGTAGGACGTGGAGCTCACCTACACCCCACAGATACATCAAAAATACATCTACATGTGGAACGACTATCACAGAACATCTACTGAACTCGGGCAAAAGACCTCAGATTTCCAAAAGGGCAAGAAAATATCCACATAACTGGGTAAGACAAAGAGAGAGAGAGAGAGAGAGAGAGAGAGAGAGAGAGAGAGAGAGAGAGAGAGAGAGAGAGAAAGGAATAGAGATGGGACCTGCACTCCTGGGAGAGAGCTGTAAAAGAGGAAAGGTTTCTGCACACGGGGAAGTCCCCTCACTGGTGGGGAGATCAGGCAGGACAGAGCGGGAGCTTCAGAGCCTTGGAGGAGAGCGCAGCAAAAGGTTTGCAGAGAGCAAAGCAGAGAGAGACCTGCACAGATGATCAGTGCTGACTGGCACTCACCAGCCTGAGATGCTCGTCCATGTGGCAGGCAGGGGCCGGGTGCTGAGACTCGGGCTTAGGAGGTCAGACCTTGGGGAGAGGACTGGGGTTGGCTGCACAAAGACAGCCTGAGGAGGCTAGGGTGTGGTACACAACAAAAGAGGGAGTCCAGGAAGAAGCCTGGGCCCACATGAGGGGCAAGGCACCATTGTTGGAGGGCACATGAGGAGAGAGGCAGGTCCACCATAGGAGCTTCTTTCATGGCAGGACACTGCCTACATGAGCTACAGGGGTGGGCATGAGCCGACACTGGCATCTCGGAATCCAGAGGTGGGAGTGGAATACTGCTGCCACCCAGGGTCCTATGGGGAGGGGGAGAGGTTGCAGCCCCCACCTTCCCAGGATTGTGCACAGCCTGCTAACACCAAGGGTCCCATGACCCGGCACCAAACACTGTTCCCACTTGCCTGGGGGCGTGAGCAACCCATGCCTGCTGCCAAGGGTCCCATGACCTGGCGCCAACCACTGGCAATGCCCTCTTGGGAGCATGTACGTGGGCCGTGCACCTGCACAACCCCTATCAAGGGGATAAGGGCTAATATAAGCTGAAGAAAGAGATGGCAAACATCCAAACCAGAACCAGCCCCCACTGCAAAAAACCATTAAACACACACAAGCTTTGCAGAGATGCTCCCACATATAAATAGCCCTCCAAGACTACAGTAGATATTTGTTTCTCATAAACTCACAGAGTAAGAGATATATAAGTAAAATAAAGAAGCAGAGGAACCACTCTCAGTTTAAAGACCAAGAGAATTCCCCTGAAGGAACAAACAATGAAACAGACCACTTCAGTCTAACCGACACCAAGTTCAAAAATGAGGTAATGAAAATAATGAAGGATTTAGAAAGGCTATTGACAAATATGCAAATTACTGTAAAAAGGAACTAGAAACTATAAGGAGGAGCCAAGAAAAATTTATAAGTTCATTTGCTGTGATGAAAGTTGAGCTCAAGGCAATGAATACCAGAATGAATAATGCAGAAGAAAAAATAAGTGACCTGGTGAGTGGGGTCATGAAGAGGGCTTGCTGGCTGGTGAATTGAATCAGGCAGAACTGCCCACAGACCTCCCTGGCAAGAGAATGGCCACCGCCTGGTCTCCGCAGCTGTGGGGAGGATTGTGGTCAGCCAATATCTGAGCATTGGTTGCTGCACCCAAAGAGCACTGCCAGTCAGAGCAGACTCCAGCTGTAAACATCTGGAACACCTTACAGAAATAATCCTAAAATACATTCAAATTAAAAATAAAACTGATTGAGGAACTTCAAGTAGGTGGAGAGATCACCTTCTTCCCCACAAATACATCAAAAATACATCTACATGTGGAACAACTCCTACAGAACACTTACTGAACGCTGGCAGAAAACCTCAGACTTCCCAAAAGGCAAGACACTCCGTCCGGGTATCAGCCCTGAAACTCTTAGGTGGGGGAGCTGAGTTCAGGACATTGGAACACCAGAGACCTCCCAGCCCCACATAATATCAAATGGCAAAAGCTCTCCCAGAGATGTCCATCTCAACACTAAGACTCAGTTCCACTCAACGACCAGCAAGCTACAGTGTTGGACACCTCATACCAAACAACTAGCAAGACAGGAACACAACACCACCCATTAATAGAAAGGCTGCATAAAATCATAATAAGTTAACAGACACCCCAAAACACACCACCAGATGTGGCCCGGCCCACCAGAAAGTCAAGATCCAACTTCATCCACCAGAACACAGGCACCAGTCCCCTCCACCAGGAAGCCTACACAAAACCTGCAGACTGCGAAAAAGAGACCCCAAACACAGTAAGATAAGCAAAATGAGAAGACAGAGAAATACACAGCAGATGAAGGAGCAAGATAAAATGCAACCAGACCAAACAAATGAAGAGGAAATAGGCAGTCTACCTGAAAAAGAATTCACAATACTAATAGTAAAGATGATCCAAAATCTTGGACATAGAAAGGAGAAAATACAAGAAGCGTTTAACAAGGACCTAGAAGAACTAAAGAGCAAACAAACAGTGATGAACAACACAATAAATGAAATTAAAAATTCTCCAAAAGGAATCAATAGCAGAATAACTGAGGGAGAAGAATGGATAACTGACTTGGATGATTAAAAAACTGGAAATAAGTAACACAGAGCAGAAAAAAGAAAAAAAGAATAAAAAGAATTGAGGACACACTCAGAGACCTCTGGGAAACCATTAAATGCAACAACATTCAAATTACAGGCGTCCCAGAACAAGAAGAGAAAAAAAGAGGGACACAGAAAATATTTGAAGAGATTACAGTTGAAAACTTCCTTAACATGGGAAAGGAAAGAGTCAAGTGCAGGAAGTGCAAAGAATCCCATACAGGATAACTCCAAAGGGAAACAGGCCAAAACACATATTAATCAAACTATCAAACAAAAATTTCACAATTTGTATGGAAACACAAAAGACCCCAAATAGCCAAAGCAATCTTGAGAAAGAAAAACGGAGGTGAAGGAATCAGGCTCTCAGACTTCAGACTATACTACAAAGCTACAGTAATCAAGAGAGTGTGGTACGGGCACAAAAACAGAAATATAGATCAATGGAACAGGATAGAAAGCCCAGAGATAAGCCCACACACATATGGTCACCTTATTTTTTATAAAGGAGGCAAGAATATACAATGGAAAAAAAGACAGCTTCTTCAATAAGTGGTGTTGGGAAAACTGGACAGCTACATTTAAAAGAATGAAATTAGAACACTCTCTAACACCATACAAAAAAATAAACTCAAAATGCATTGAAGTCCTAAATGTAAGGCCAGATACTATAAAACTCTTAGAGGAAAACATAAGCAGAACACTCTATGACGTAAATCACAGCAAGATCTTTTTTGACCCACCTCCTAGAAAAATGGAAATAAAAACAAAAATTTAAAAATCAGACCTAATGACAATTAAAACCTTTTGCACAACAAAGGAAAGCATAAACAAGACAAAAAGACAACCCTCAGAATGGGAGAAAATAATTGCAAATGAAGAAACTGACAAAGGATTAAACTCCAAAATTTGCAAGCAGCTCATGAAGCTCAATATCAAAAAGACAAAAAAAACAATCCAACAATGGGCAGAAGACCCAAATAGACATTTCTTCAAAGAAGGTATACAGATTGAGAACAAACACATGAAAGGATGTTCAAAAGCACTAATCATTAGAGAAATGAAAATCAAAACTACACTGAGGTATCACCTCACACCACTCAGAATGGCCACCATCAAAAAATCTACAAACAATAAATGCTGAAGAGGGTGTGGAGAAAAGAGAATTCTCTTGCACTGTTGATGGGAATGTAAATGGATACAGCCACTATGGAGAACAGGATGGAGGTTCCTTAAAAAACTACAAATAGAACTAACATACGACCTAGGAATCCTACTACGGGGCATATCCCCAAGAAAACCATAATTCAAACACAGTCATGTACCACAATGTTCATTGAAGCTCTATTTACAATAGCCAGGACATGGAAACAACCTAAGTGTCCACCAACAGATGAATGGATAAAGAAGATGTGGAATGTATATACAATGGAATATTCCTCAGCCATAAAAAGAAACGAAATTGAGTTATTTGTAGTGAGGCAGATAGAAGTAGAGTCTGTCATACAGAGTGAAGTAAGTTAGAAAGAGAAAAACAAATACTGTATGCTAACATATATATATATAATCTAACAAAAAAGGTGCTGAAGAACCTAGGGGCATCAGGAATAAAGATGTAGATGTAGAGAATGGACTTCAGGACAAAGGGAGTGGGATAGGGAAGCTGGGACGAAGTGAGATAGTTGCATGGACATATATACACTACCATATGTAAAATAGATAGCTAGCGGGAAGCACCCACATAGCACAGGGAGATATGCTCGGTGCTTTGTGACCACCTAGAGGGGTGGGATAAG
Source organism: Eubalaena glacialis (assembly GCF_028564815.1). Taxonomy (NCBI): domain Eukaryota; kingdom Metazoa; phylum Chordata; class Mammalia; order Artiodactyla; family Balaenidae; genus Eubalaena; species Eubalaena glacialis. The sequence goes on from NC_083736.1 coordinate 50,806,519, forward strand.
GAGGGTGGGAGGGAGACGCAAGAGGGAGGAGATATGGGTATATACGTATATGTATAGATGGTTCATGTTGTTATAAAGCTGAAACTAACACAACATTTTAAAACAATTATACTCCAATAAAGAGGTTTAAAAAAAATTAAATACAAAGAAAAAATATTAAAAGCAGCAAGAGAAAAGCAACAAAAAATATACAGAGAATCCACATAAAGTTAACAGCTGATTTCTCAGCAGAAACTCTGCAAGCTAGAAGGGTGTGGCAGGACATAATTAAGATATGAAAGGGAAAAACCTACAACCAAGATTACTCTACCTAGCAAGGATCTCATTCAGATGTAGAAATTAAAACCTTTACAGACAAACAAAAGCTAAGAGAATGCAGCACCACCACACCCACTTCACAACAAATGCTAAAGGAGCTTCTCTAGGCGGGAAACACAAGAGAAGGAAAAGACCTAAAAAAAGAAACACAAAACAATTTAGAAAATGGTAATACCAATACACATATTGATAATTGCCTTAAATGTAAATGGTTTATATGCTCCAACCAAGAGACATAGACTGGCTGAAGAGATACAAAAACAAGACCCATATATATGCTGTTTACAACAGACCTACTTCAGACCTACAGACACATACAGACTGAAAGTGAGGACATGGAAAAAGATATTTCATGCAAATGGAAATCAGAAGAAAGCTGGAGTAGCAATTCTCATATCAGGGAAAATAGACTTTAAAATAAAGACGATTTCAAAAGACAAAGAGGACACTACATAATGATCAGGGGATCAACCCAAGAAGAAGATATAGCAATTGTAAATATTTATGCACCCAACAGAGGAGAACCTCAACACATAAGGCAAATGCTAACAGCCATAAAAGGGGAAATCGACAAAAACACAATCATAGTATGGACCATTAACACCCCTCTTTCACCAAGGACAGATCATCCAAAATGAAAATAAATAAGGAAACACAAGCTTTTAATGACACATTAAACAAGATGGACTTAATTGATATTTACAGGACATTTCATCCAAAAACAACAGAATACAATTTCTTCTCAACTGCTCGTGGAACATTCTACATTAGAGATCACATCTTCGGTCAGAAATCAAGCCTTGGTAAATATAAGAAAATTGAAATTGTATCAAACATCCTTTCCGACCACAACGCTATGAGACTAGATATCAATTACAGGAAAAAATCTGTAAGGAAAAACAAACACATAGACGCTAAGCAATACACTACTAAATAACCAAGAGACCACTAAAGAAATCAAAGAGGAAATCCAAAAATACCTAGAAACAAATGATAATGAAAACACAATGATGAAAAACCTAAGGGATGGAGCAAAAGCAGTTCCAAGAGGGAAATATATAGCAATACAATCCTACCTCAAGGAACAAGAAACATCTCAAATAAACAACCTAACCTTATATCTAAAGCAATTAGAGAAAGAAGAACCAAAAAAATACAAATTTACCAGAGGGAAAAACTCATAAGATAAGATCAGAAATAAATGAAAAAGAAATGAAAGTAATGATAACAAAATTGAATAAAACTAAAAGGTGGTTCTTTGAGAAGATAAACAAAATTGATAAACCATTAGCCAGACTTATCAAGAAAAAAGGGAGAAGACTCAAATCAATAGAATTAGAATTGAAAAAGGAGACGTAACGACTGACACTACAGAGATACAAAGGATCATGAGAGATTACTACAAACAATTATATGCTAATAAATTGGACAAGCTGGAAGAAATGGACAAATTCTTAGAAAAGCACAACCTTCTGAGACTGAAACAGGAAGAAATAGAAATTATAAATAGACCAATCACAAGTAATGAAATTGAAGCTGTGATTTAAAATGTTCCAACAAACAAAATCCCAGGACCACATGGCTTCACAGGTGAATTCTATCAAACACTTAGAGAAGAGCTAACACCTATCCCTCTAAAACTCTTCCAAAATATAGCAGAGGGAGGAACACTCCCAAACTCATTGTCCAAGACCACCATCACCATGATACCAAAACCAGACAAAGATATCACAAAAAAAGAAAACTACAGACCAATATCACTGATGAACATGAATGCAAAAATTCTCAACAAAACACTAGCAAACAGAATCCAACAGCACATTAAACGGATCATACACCATGATCAAGTGGGGTTTATCCCAGGAATACAAGGATTCTTCAATATACACAAATCAATCAGTGTGATACACTACATTAACAAATTAAGGAATAAACTCCATATGATTCTCAATACATGCAGAAAAAGCTTCTGACAAAATTTAACACCTATGTATAATAAAAATTCTCAAGAAAGTGGGCATAGATGGAACCTACCTCAACATAATAAAGGCCATATATGGCAAACCCACAGCTAGCATCATACTCAATGGTGAAAACCTGAAAGCATTTCCTCTAAGATGAAGAACAAAGCAAGTATGTCCACTCTTACCACTCTTATCCAAAATAGTTTGGGAAGGCCTAGCCACAATAAACAGAGAAGAAAATGAAATAAAAGGAATCCAAATCATAAAAGAAGTAAAACTGTCACGGTTTGCAGATGACATGATACTATACATAGAGAATCCGAAAGATACTACCAGAAAACTACTAGAGGTAATCAATGAATTTGGTAAAGTAGCAGGGTACAAAATTAATGCACAGAAACCTCATGCATTCTTATACACTAATGATGAAGAATCTGAAAGAGAAATTAAGGAAAAACTCCCATTTACCATTGCAAAAAAAGAAGAAAATACCTAGGAATAAATCTACCTAAGGTGACAAAAGACCTGTATGCATAAAACTATAAGACACTGATGAAAGAAATTAAAGATGTTACAAACAGATGGAGGGATTACCATGTTCTTGGATTGGAAGAATCAACATTGTGAAAATGACTATACTACCCAAAGCAATCTACAGATTGAGGTCAATCCCTATCAAATTATGAATGGCATTTTTCACAGACGTAGAACAAAAAATTTCACAATTTGTATGGAAACACAAAAGACCCGGAACAGCCAAAGCACTCTTGAGAAAGAAAAACGGAGCTGGAGGAATCAGGCTCCCAGACTTCAGACTATACTACAAAGGTACAGTAATCAAGACAGTATGGTACTGGCACAAAAACAGAAATATAACTCAATGGAAAAGGATAGAAATCCCAGAGGTAAACCCACGCACATATGGTCACCTTATCTTTGTTAAAGGAAGCAAGAGTATACAATGGAGAAGAGACAGCATCTTTAATAAGTTGTGCTGTGATAAATGGACCGCTACATGGAAAAGAATGAAATTAGAAGACTCCTTAACACCATACACAAAAATAAACTCAAAATGGATTAAAGACCTAAATGTAAGGCGAGGCAGTATAAAACTCTTTGAGTAAAACATAGGCAGAATGCTCTATGACATAAATCACAGCAAGATCCTTTTTGACCCAGCTCCTAGAGAAATGGAAATAAAAACACAAATAAACAAATGAGACCTAATGAAACTTAAAAGCTTTTGCACAGCAAAGGAAACCATAAACAAGAGAAAAGGACAACCCTCAGAATGGGAGAAAATATTTGCAAATGAAACAACTGATAAAGGATTAATCTCCAAAATATACAAGCAGCTCATGCAGCCCAACATCAAAAATCAAACAACCCAATCCAAAATTGGAGAGAAGACCTAAATAGACATTTCTCCAAAGAAGATATACAGATTGCCAACAAACACATGAAAGGATGCTCAACAGCACTAATCATTAGAGAAATGCAAATCAAAACTTCAATGACGTATCACCTTACACCAGTCAGAATTGCCATCATCAAAAAATCTAGAAACAATAAATTCTGGAGGAGGTGAGGAAAAAAGGCAACCCTCTTGCACTGTTGGTGGGAATGTAAATTGATACAGCCACTATTTAGAACAGTATGGAGGTTCCTTAAGAAACTAAAAATAGAACTACCATACTATCCACCAATCCCACTACTGGGCATATACTCTGAGAAAATCATAATTCAAAAATAATCATGTACCACAATGTTCATTGCAGCAGTATTTACAATAGCCAGGACATGGAAGCAACCAAAGTGTCCATCAACAGATGAATGGATAAAGAAGATGTGGCATTTATATATAGTGGAATATTACTCAGCCATAAAAAGAAATGAAACTGAGTTATTTGTAGTGAGGTGGATGGACCTAGAGTCTGTCATACAGAGTGAAGTATGTCAGAAAGAGAAAAACAAATACCGTATGCTAACACATATATATGGAATCTAAAAAAAAAAGGTTCTGAAGAACCTAGGGGTAGGACAGGAATAAAGACGCAGATGTAGAGAATGTACTTGAGGACATGGGGAAGGGGAACGGAAGCTTGGACGAAGTGAGAGATTGGCAAGTACTTATATATACTACTAAATGTAAAATAGATAGCTAGTGGGAAGCAGCCGCATGGCACAGGGTGATCAGCTCAGTGCTTTGTGACCACCTAGAGGGGTGGGATAGGGAAGGTGGGAAGGAGATGCAAGAGGGAGGAAATATGGGGATATACGTATATATATATAGCTGATTCACTTTGTTATAAAGCAGAAACTAGCACACCATTGTGAGCAATATTACTCCAATAAAGATGTTTAAAAAAAATTTTTTTAAAGAAATAATTATGCACAAAAAAAAGGTAAAAGAATACCCCCATCAGTAATATATGACTATTTACATCTGTTTTTAAATGTCCCAACCTTGGTTTCTGCTAACAATTATTCTAGGATCTTTAATTTGTTTATCCTCAGATTCAGAAATATTTTCTTTTTCCATTGTCAGGCCTTACACTTAGAAGAAACCTAAATTCTATTGAGTGGACCACTATTTCCCAAAGTGTGTTCTGTGGAACACAAGTTCTACATGATATCAGAGAGTCTAATGGTCACATAAATACCACATGGCATGTTTGCCTCTTGTAGAGTTACAATGCACTTTAGAATGATAAAGAAACTTGTTTAACAGTGTTTGACCCCAGTGTTTCCCAGACTTATTTCGGCATCACTTTTTAAACCTATTAACCTCTCTTATAACACATACACATATGTGTGTGCATATGCACAGGCATGTGTGCATGTATACACACACACACTTTGAGAAACCTTGGAAGGAATATTAACATTGATGCCCTACTCAAAAAGTCCTCAAATGTTCTCAGAAAGGACACTCATTCTTTTCTGGAGATAATTTCTGAGGTTCTGATAGGCTAAGAATTCTCCTTATTTCCTTGCTTTGAGCGGTTCTAATTCACTTGTAGACATATGCATGATTTCCTTGTTTGTTAAAAAGTGTGGCCACCCATTTGGTAGAGCTGAGAATACTTAAAAGAAGTTTCTAGTGTGGATAAACTAGAAACTACCTGACTACCTGTTTCATTTCCCAGCTTCAGAGTTGGTAGTTGCTGTTGCATTTCCTTCTCACGGGACTCTACTTAGACTCATGTAAACTTAGTAGTGGTATAAAATGAAAGTAAAGTAAACCTAGTTTCATGGTACAGAAATCTTATAGGGTGCTTTAGCACAAAAAGTGTTCTGTGGTCTAATAAGTTCAAAGAACACTGTATAAGAGTGGAGTAAGTCAGAAAGAGAAAAGCAAATACTGTATGCTAACACATATATATGGAATCTAAAAAAATAATAATAAAGTTCTGATGAACCTAGGGGCAGGACAGGAAGAATGATGCAGATGTAGAGAATGGACTTGAGGATACGGGGAGGGGGAAGGGTAAGCTGGGATGAAGTGAGAGAGTAGCTTTTACATATATACACTGCCAAATGTAAAATAGATAGCTAGTGGGAAGTACCCACATAGCACAGGGAGATCAGCTCGGTGCTTTGTGACCACATAGAGAGGTGGAAAAGGGAGAGTGGGAGGGAGACACAAGTGGGAGGGGATAAGGGGATATATGTATACATATAGCTGATTCACTTTGTTATACAGCAGAAACTAACACAACGTTGTAAAGCAATTATACTCCAATAAAGATGTTAAAAAATAAAGAGACATATGTTATAATGTAAAGCGGGCCAATCTACATGTAATAGGGATTCCAAAAGGGGAAGAAAGAGAAAAGGGTATTGAAAATGTATTTGAAGAAATTATGACTGAAAAATTCCCAAACCTAAGAAGGAAACAGATATCCAGATACAGGAAGCACAGAGGGTCCCAGACAAGATGAACCCAAACAAACCTACACCAAAACATATTATAATAAAAATGGCAAAAGTTAAAGAAAGGATTCTAAAGACAGCATGAGAACAACTAAGAGTTAATTACAAGGGAACCCCCATAAGTCTATCAGCTGATTTCTCTATAGAAACACTGCAGGCCAGAAGGGGTGACAAAATATATCCAAAGTTTTGAAAGAAAAAAACCTGCAACCTAGAATAATCTACCCAGAAAGATTATCATTTAGAATAAGAGGGGTAATAAAGAATTTCTCACACAAGCAAAAACTAAAAGAATGCAGCAATACTAAACCTATCCTGAAAGAAATAGTGAAAGGTCATCTCTAAAGAGAAAAGAAGCAAGAAGATACAGGAAGGAGGAAATCAAAATTGGAAAGTAAATCACTTAAATTAGCCAGTACACAGATCAAAAAGAAAAGAAAAAAAAACTATTTGTGAAAGCAATGATAAACACAAGGAACAGCAAAAGGATAAACATGAAGATATAAAAAGGGACATGAAAATCATAAAATGTGAGCAAGAAGAGTAAGAAAATGCCGATTCTTTTTCTTTCTTTTAGAATGTGTTTCAACCTATATGAATATCAGTCTAAAGCAAGCAGGAAGGAGTTAACATACTTGAAAAACAGGGCAACCACAAATCAAAAACATACAGTAAATTCACAAAATCTAAAAAGAAGAGAACACAAGCATAAAATAAAAGGAAATCATCAAACCACAAAAAAAGAAAGAAAGAAAAAAGAAACAAAGAATCAACTGGGAAAACAAGGTTTGAAATGTCAATACATACATATGTATCAATAATTACATTAAATGTCAATGGACTGAATGCTCCAATCAAAAGACAAAGAGTGGCAGACTGGATAAAAAAACAAGAGCTTACAATATGCTGCCTATAAGAGACCCATCTTAGGTCAAGGGACACACATAGATTGAAAGTGAGGGGATGGAAAAAGATATTTCAGGCAAATGGAAATGACAAGAAAGCAGGAGTTGCAATACTCATATCAGACAAAATGAACTTTAAAGACTATAAAGAAAAATAAAGAAGGACACTATATAATGATAAAAGGATCAATACAAGAAGAGGATATTACACTCATCAACTTATATGCACCTAATATAGAAGCACCCAAATATATAAAACAAATATTAACAGACATAAAGAGAGAAATCAATTGGAATACAATTATAGTAGGAGACATTAACACCTCACTTACATCAATGGACAGATCTTCCAGACAGAGAATCAATAAGGAAACAGAGATCCTAAATGATATAATAGAACAGTTAGACTTCATTGATATTTTCAGGACTTTACATAGCAAAAAAACCAGAATACAAATTCTTTTCAAGTGCACACGGAACATTCTGTAGGATTGACCACATACTAGGGCAAAAAAACTAACCTCAACAAATTTAAGAGTATAGAAATTATTTCAAGCATCTTCTCTGACTACAATGGAATGAAACTAGAAATCAATCACAGGAAAATAAATTAGAAAAAAAATGACTAAATGGAGACTAAACAAATGCTACTAAAAAATTGTTGGTTCAACAAGGAAATCAAAAAGATACCTTGAGACAAATGACAATGAAAACACAACCATAAAAAAATCTATGGGATGTGGCAAAAGCAGTTCTTAGAGGGAAGTCCACAGCAATACAGGCCTTCATCAAAAAACAAGAAAAATCTCAATAAACAACCTAACTTACCACCTAAAAGAATTAGAAATAGAAGAACAAACAAAACCTAAAGTCAGCAGAAGGAAGGAAATAATAAAGATCAGGGAGGAAATAAATAAAATAGAGATTTAAAAACTAGAAAAAAATCAATAAAACCAAGAGCTGGTTCTTTGAAAGGGTAAACAAAATTGACAAACCTCTGACCAGGTTCACCAAAAAGAAAAGAGAGTGAACCCAAATAAAAAAAATAAGAAATTGAAAAAAAGAAATCTCAACTGATACTGCAGAACTACAAAAAACCATATGAACAATTATATGCCAACAAATTTGACAACCTGGAAGAAATGGACAACTTTCTAGAAACATACAGGCCACCAAAATTGAATCAAGAAGAAATAGAGGATTTGAACAGCCTAATCACTACAAGTGAAATAGAATCTGTAATAAAAAAAAACTCCCTACAAACAAAAGTCCAGGACCAGATGGATTCACAGGTGAATTCTACGGAACATACAAAACAAATTATACCAATCCTTCTCAAACTCTTCCAAAAGACTGAAGAGGAGGGAACACTCCCAAAGACATTCTATGAAGGCACCATCACCCTGTACCAAAACCAGACAAAGACACCACCAAAAACGAAAATTACAGGCCAATATCTTTGACGACTATAGATGCAAAAATTCTCAACAAAGTATTAGTAAACAGAATCCAACAATACATAAGAAAGATCATACACCAAGACCAAGTGGGATTCATCTGAAGTTCACAAGGATGGTTCAACATTCATAAATCAATGAATGTAGCACACCACATAAACAAATGAAAAGTCAAAAACCACATGATCATCTCAATAGATGCATAAAAAGCATTTGATAACATTCAATATCCATTCATGATAAAAGAACTCTTACCAAAATGGGTATACAGGGAACATATCTCAACATAATAAAAGCCATTTATGACAAACCCACAGCCAATACTCAATGGTGAAAAGCTAAAATTCTTCCTGCTAAAATCTAGAACAGGGGCTTCCCTGGTGGCACAGTGGTTGAGAATCTGCCTGCCAATGCAGGGGACACGGGTTCGAGCCCTGGTCTGGGAAGATCCCACATGCCACGGAGCAACTGGGCCAGTGAACCACAATTACTGAGCCTGCACATCTGGAGCCTGTGCTCCACAACAAGAGAGGCCACGATAGTGAGAGGCCCACGGACCACGATGAAGAGTGGCCCCCGCTTGCCACAACTAGAGGAAGCCCTAACAAAGAAACGAAGACCCAACACAGCCAGAAATAAAATAAATAAATAAAATTTTTAAAAAAAATCTAGAATAACACAAGGATACCCACTCATCACTTCTATTCAACATATTATTGGAAGTCCTAGCCATAGCAGTCAGACAAGAAAAAGGAATAAAACGTATCCAAATTGGAAGGTAAGAGGTAAAATTGTGACTATATGCAGATGACATGATACTATATATAGAAAACCCTAATGACTCCACACAAAAACTATTAGAACTAATAACTGAATTCAGCAAAGTTGCAGGACACAAGATTAATATACAGGAATCTGTTGCATTTCTATATATTAATAAAAAAAATCAAAAAGAGGAAGTAAAAATATAACCCCATTTAAAATCACATAAAAAAGAATAAAAGACATTCACAGAAAGATAGACAAGATGAAAAGGCAGAGGGCTTTGTACCAGATGAAGGAACAAGATAAAACCCCAGAAAAACAACTAAATGAAGTGGAGACAGGCAACCTCCCAGAAAAAGAATTCAGAATAATGATAGTGAAGATGATAATGGACCTCAGAAAAAGAAAGGAGGCAAATATCGAGAAGATGCAAAAATGTTTAACAAAGACCTAGAAGAATTAAAGAAAAAACAAACAGAGATGAGCAATAAAATAACTGAAATGAAAACTACACTAGAAGGAATCAATAGCAGAATAACTGAGGCAGAAGAACGGATAAGTGACCTGGAAGACAGAATGGTGGAATTCACTGCTGCAGAACAGAATAAAGAAAAAAGAAAGAAAAGAAATGAAGACAACCTAAGAGACCTCTGGGACAACATTAAACACAACAACATTCGCATTATAGGGGTCCCAGAAGGAGAAGAGAGAGAGAAAGGACCACAGAAAATATTTGAAGAGATTATAGTCGAAAATTTTCGTAACATGGAAAAGGACATAGCCAGCCAAGTCCAGGAAGCGCAGTGAGTCCCATACAGGATAAACCCAAGGAGAAACATGCCGAGACAAATAGTAATCAAATTGGCAAAAATTAAAGACAAAGAAAAATTATTGAAAGCAGCAAGGGAAAAATGACAAATAACATACAAGGGAACTCCCATAAGGTTAACAGCTGATTTCTCAGCAGAAACTCTACAAGCCAGAAGGGAGTGGCATGATATAATTAAAGTGATGAAAGGGAAGAACCTACAACCAAGATTACTCTACCAGGCAAGGATCTCATTCAGATTCGATGGACAAATCAAAAGCTTTACAGACAAGCAAAAGCTAAGAGCATTCAGCACCACCAAACCAGCTGTAAAACAAAGGCTAAAGGAACTTCTCTAAGTGGGAAACACAAGAAAAGAAAAGGACCTACAAAAACAAACCCAAAACAATTAAGAAAATGGTCATAGGAACATACATATCGATAATTACCTTAGACGTGAATGCATTAAATGCTCCAACCAAAAGACACAGGCTTGTTGAATAGATACAAAAATAAGAGCCATATATATGCTGTCTACAAGAGACCCACTTCAGACCTAGGGACACATACAGACTGAAAGTAAGGGGATGGAAAAAGATATTCCATGCAAATGGAAATCAAAAGAAAGCTGGAGTAGCAATACTCATATCAGATAAAATGGACTTTAAAATAAAGAATATTACAAGAGACAAAGAAGGACACTATATTAATGATCAAGGGATCAATCCAAGAAGAAGGTATAACAATTTTAAATATTTATGCACCCAACATAGGAGCACCTCAATACATAAGGCAAATACTAACAGCCATAAAATGGGAAATCGACAGTAACACAATCATAGCAGGGGACTTTAACACCCCACTTTCACCAATGGACAGATCATCCAAAATGAAAATAAATAAGGAAACAGAAGCTTTAAATGACACAAAAGACCAGATAGATTTAATTGATATTTAAAGGACATTCCTTCCAAAAACAGCAGATTACACTTTCTTCTCAAGTGTGCATGGAACATTCTCCAGGATAGATCACATCTTAAGTCACAAATCAAGGCTCAGTAAATTTAAGAAAATTGAAATCATGTCAAGCATCATTTCTGACCACAACGCTATGAGATTAGAATTGAATTACACGGAGAAAAACGTGAAAAACACAAACACATGTAGGCTAAACAATATGATACTAAATAAACAAGAGCTCACTGAAGAAATCAAAGAGGAAATCAAAAAATACCTAGAGACAGATGACAATGAAAACACGACGATCCAAAACCTATGGGATGCAGCAAAAACAGTTCTAAGAGGGAAGTTTATAGCTGTACAAGCCTACCTCAAGAAACAAGAAAAATCTCAAATAAACAATCTAACCTTACACCTAAAGGAACTAGAGAAAGAAGAACAAACAAAGCCCAAAGTTAGCAGAAGGAAAGAAATCATAAAGATCAGAGCAGAAATGAATGAAACAGAAACAAAGAAAACAATAGCAAAGATCAATAAAACTAAAAGCTGGTTCTTTGAGAAGAGAAACAAAATTGATAAACCACTAGCAAGACTCATCAAGAAAAAGAGGGAGAGGACCCAAATCAATAAAATTAGAAATGAAAAGGAGAAGTTACAAAAGACATCACAGAAATACAAAGCATCCTAAGCGACTACTACAAGCAACTCAATGCCAACAAAATGGACAACCTGGAAGTAATGGACAAATGCTGAGAAAAGTATAACCTTCCAAAACTGAACCAGGAAGAAATAGAAAATATGAACAGACCCATCACAAGTAATGAAATTGACTCTGTGATTTATAATCTTACAACAAACAGAAGTCCAGGACCAGATGCCTTCACAGGTGAATTCTATCAAACATTTAGAGAAGAGCTAATACCCATCCCTCAAAAACTCTTCCAAAAAATTGCAGAGGAACGAACACGCCCAAACTCATTCTATGAGGCCACCATCACCCTGATACCAAAACCAGACAAAGATACTACAAAAAAAGGAAATTACAGACCAATATCACCGATGAATGTAGATGCAAAAATCCTCAACAAAATACTAGCAAACAGAATCCAACAACACATTAAAAGGATCATACACCATGATCAAGTGGGATTTATCCCAGGGATGCAAGGAGTCTTCAATATACGCAAATCAATCAATGGGATACACCATATTAACAAATTTAAGAATAAAAACCATATGATCATCTCAATAGATGCAGAAAAAGCTTTTGACAAAATTCAACACCCAATTATGATAAAAACTCTCCAGAAAGTGGGCATAGCGGTAACCTACCTCAACATAATAAAGGCCATACACGACAAACCCACAGCAAACATCATTCTCAATGGTGAAAAACTGAAAGCATTTCCTCTAAGATCAGGAACAAGACAAGGATGTGCACTCTCACCACTATTATTCAACATAGTTTTGGAAGTCCTAGCCAAGGCAAGCAGAGAAGAAAAAGAAATAAAAGGAATAGAAATTGGAAAAGAAGAAGTAAAACTGTCACTGTTTGCAGATGACATGCTACTACACATAGAGAATCCTAAAGATGCCACCAGAAAAATACTAGAGCTAACCAATGAATTTGGTAAACTTGCAG
>NC_083736.1:51183841-51208841 GCF_028564815.1 Eubalaena glacialis
CGGGTTAGGATTAGTGTACAGCGTAGTGTATGGGGTAGGGGTAGGGTTAGATTGAGGGTTAGGGCTAGGTTTAGGGTACCGCTTAGGAATGGGGTACGTGTTAGGGTTAGGGTATGGGTTAGGGTTCAGTTACGCGTTAGGGATAAGGTATTCATTAGGGTTAGGGTTAGGGTTAGGGTTAGGGTTAGGGTTAAGTGTTAGGGTACGGCTTAGGGTCCGGTTTAGGGTACGACTGAGGGTAGGGCGTAAGGTATAGTTTAGGGTTAGGGTTAGGGTTAGGGTACGGCTTAGGGTACTGTTTAGGGTAAGTGTGAGGGTACGTTGTAGGGTATGGGTTAGGGTTAGGGTTAGGGTACGGCTTAGGGTACGGGTTAGGGTATGGGTGAGGGTACGGCGTAGGGTATGGGTTAGGGTTAGGGTTCAGGTTAGTTTTAGGGTTAGGGATTGGTTTAGGGTACGGGTTAGGATTAGCGTACATGTTAGGGTTAGGGTTTGGGTTAGGGTTAGGTTACGCATTAGGGTTACAGTATGGGTTAGGGTTAGGGTACACGTTAGGATTAGGGTATTTATTAAACCTATCCCACTCTCTAGATACCACTTAGCACCTAAAGGAATATTATTTGGGGTCCAGCCATGGAGAAGATTTCAGTCACTACGATAAGATAAAGAATAAACACATTATTAAAAAATCACATTAGGATTTTCTTTTTAACCTGTTCCTTAAAACACTAGTGCTTAGGAAATCTAATGGAGGCAAAAGCAGTCAAGGGTAGTTTAGGGTTAGGGTTAGGGTTAGGGTTAGGGTTAGTGTTAGGGTTAGGGTACGGCTTAGGGTATGGGATAGTGTACGGGTGAGGGTACGGCGTAGGGTAGGGTTTAGGGTTAGGGTTAGGGTTAGGGTTAGGGTTAGAGTACGGCTTAGGGTACGGGTGAGGGTACGGGTTAGGGTTAGGGTTAGGGTTAGGGTTAGGGTCAGGCTTAGGATACGGGTTAGGGTACGGTTGAGGGTACGGTGCAGCGTATGGGTTAGGGTTAGGGTTAGGGTTAGGGTACGGCTTAGGGTACGTGTTAGGTTACGGGTGAGGGTACGGCTTAGGGTATGGGTTAGGGTTAGGGTTAGGGTTAGGGTTAGTTTTAGGGTTAGGGATTGGTTTAGGGTACGGGTTAGGATTAGCGTACGTGTTATTGTTAGGGTACGCCTTAGGGTTAGGGTATGGGTTAGGGTTAGGTACACGTTAGGATTAGGGTATTTATTAAACCTATCCCACTCTCTAGATACCACTTAGCACGTAAAGGAATATTATTTGGGGTCCAGCCATGGAGAAGATTTTAGTCACTAGGATAAGATAAAGGATAAACACATTATAAAAAAATCACATTAGGATTTTCTTTTTAACCTGTTCCTTAAAACACTAGTGCTTAGGAAATCGAATGGAGGCAAAAGAAGTCAAGGGTAGTTTAGGGTTAGGGTTAGGGTTAGGGTTAGGGTTAGGGTTAGGGTATGGCTTAGGGTATGGGATAGGGTACGGGTGAGGGTACGGCGTAGGGTAGGGATTAGGCTTAGGGTTAGGTTTAGGGTTAGGGTATGGCTTAGGGTACGGGTGAGGGTACGGGTGAGGGTACTGTGTAGGGTATTTGTTAGGGTTAGGGTACGGCTTAGAATACGGGTTAGGTACGGGTTAGGGTACGGCGTAGTGTAGGGGTTAGGGTTAGGGTTAGGGTTAGTGTTAGGTTTAGGGTACGGCTTATGGTACGGGTGAGGGTACGGGTGAGGGTACTGCGTAGGGTATTGGTTAGGGTTAGGGTACGGCTTAGGATACGGGTTAGGGTACGGGTTAGGGTACGGCGTAGGGTATGGGTTAGGGTTAGGGTTAGGGTTAGGGTTAGGGTACGGCTTAGGGTACGGGTGAGGGTACGGGTGAGGGTACGGCGTAGGGTATGGGTTAGTGTTAGGGTACGGCTTAGGATACGGTCTAGGGTACGGGTTAGGTTACGGCATAGGGTATGGGTTAGGTTTAAGGTTAGGGTTAGGGTTAGGGTACGGCTTAGGGTACGGGTTAGGGTACGGGTGAGGTTATGGCGTAGGGTATAGGTTAGGGATAGGGTTAGGGATAGGGTACGGCTTAGGATACGGGTTAGGGTACGGGTTAGGGTACGGGTGAGGGTACGGCGTAGGGTATGGGTTAGGGTTAGGGGTAGGTTTAGGGTTAGTTTTAGGTTTAGGGATTGGTTTAGGGTACGGGTTAGGATTAGCGTACGTGTCAGGGTTAGGGTTTGGGTTAGGGTTAGGGTATGCGTTAGGGTTAGGGTATGGGTTAGGGTTAGGGTACACGTTAGGATTAGGGTATTTATTAAACCTATCCCACTCTCTAGATACCACTTAGCACGTAAAGGAATATTATTTGGGGTCCAGCCATGGAGGAGATTTTAGTCACTAGGATAAGATAAAGAATAAACTCATTATAATAAAATCACATTAGGATTTTCTTTTTAACCTGTTCCTTAAAACACTAGTGCTTAGGAAATCTAATGGAGGCAAAAGCAGTCAAGGGTCGTTTAGGGTTAGGTTTAGGGTTAGGGTTAGTGTTAGGGTTAGGGTACGGCTTAAGGTATGGGATAGGGTACGGGTGAGGGTACGGCGTAGGGTAGGGGTTAGGGTTAGGGTTAGGGTTAGGGTACGGCTTAGGGTACGGGTGAGGGTACGGGTGAGGTTACGGCGTAGGGTATGGGTTAGGGTTAGTGTACGGCTTCGGATACGGGCTAGGTTACGGGTTAGGGTATGGCGTAGGGTATGAGTTAGGGTTAGGTTTAGCTTTAGGGTTAGGGTAAGGGTACGGCTTAGGTTAGGGTTAGGATTAGGGTTAAGGTTAGGGTCAGGGTACGGGTTAGGGTACGGGTGAGGGTACGGTGTAGGGTATGGTTTAGGATTAGGGTTAGTGTTAAGTTTAGGTTTAGGTTTAGGGTGCGGCTTAGGGTACAAGTTAGGGTATGGGTGAGGGTATGGCGTAGGGTATGGGTTAGGGTTAGGATTAGGGTTAGATTTAGGGTTAGGGCTAGGTTTAGGGTACGGGTTAGGATTAGGGTATGTGGTAGGGTTAGGGTATGGGTTAGGGTTAGGGTACGCATTAGGATTAGGATATTTATTAAACCTATCCCACTCTCTAGATACAACTTAGCACGTAAAGGATTATTATTTGGGGTCTAGCTATGGAGAAGATTTTAGTCACTAGGATAAGATATAGAACACACACATTACAAAGTAATGACATTCGGATTTTCTTTTTAACCTGTTCCTTACAACACTAGTGCTTAGGAAATCTATTGGTGGCAAAAGCAGTCAAGGGTAGTTTAGGGTTAGGGTTAGGGTTAGGGTTAGGGTACAGCTTAGGGTACGTGTTAGGTTATGTGTGAGGGTACGGCGTAGGGTATGGGTTACGCTTAGGGTTAGTTTAGTTTTAGGGTTAGGGCTAAGTTAGGGTTAGGGTTAGGGTTAGGGTTAGGGTTAGGGTACGGCTTAGGGTATGGGTTAGGGTACGAGTGTGGGTACGGTGTTTGGTATGGGTTAGGGTTAGGGTTAGGGTTACTTTTAGGGTTAGGGCTAGGTTTAGGTTACGGGTTAGGATTAGGGTACGTGTTAGGGTTAGGCTATGGGTTAGGGTTAGGGTACGCCTTAGGGTTAAGGTATTTATTAAACCTATCCCACTCTCTAGATACCACTTTGCACATAAAGGAATATTAATTGGGGTCCAGCCATGGAGAGGATTTTAGACATGAGGATAAGATAAAGAACACACACATTATAAAGGAATCACATTAGGATTTTATTTTTGACCTGTTCCTTAAAACACTAGTGCTTAGGAAATCTATTGGAGGCAGAAGCAGTCAAGGGTAGTTTAGGGTTAGGTTAAGGTTAGGGTTAGGGTTCGGCTTAGGGTACGGGTTAGGGTATGGGTGAGGGTACGGCGTAGTTTATGGGTTACGGTTAGGGTTAGTTTTAGGGTTAGGGCTAGGTTTAGGTACGGGTTAGGATTAGTGTACAGCGTAGTGTATGGGTAGGGGTAGGGTTAGATTGAGGGTTAGGGCTAGGTTTAGGGTACCGCTTAGGAATGGGGTACGTGTTAGGGTTAGGGTATGGGTTAGGTTCAGTTACGCGTTAGGGATAAGGTATTCATTAGGGTTAGGGTTAGGGTTAGGGTTAGGGTTAGGGTTAAGTGTTAGGGTACGGCTTAGGGTCCGGTTTAGGGTACGACTGAGGGTAGGGCGTAAGGTATAGTTTAGGGTTAGGGTTAGGGTTAGGGTACGGCTTAGGGTACTGTTTAGGGTAAGTGTGAGGGTACGTTGTAGGGTATGGGTTAGGGTTAGGGTTAGGGTACGGCTTAGGGTACGGGTTAGGGTATGGGTGAGGGTACGGCGTAGGGTATGGGTTAGGGTTAGGGTTCAGGTTAGTTTTAGGGTTAGGGATTGGTTTAGGGTACGGGTTAGGATTAGCGTACATGTTAGGGTTAGGGTTAGGGTTAGGGTTAGTGTTAGGGTTAGGGTACGGCTTAGGGTATGGGATAGGGTACGGGTGAGGGTACGGCGTAGGGTAGGGTTTAGGGTTAGGGTTAGGGTTAGGGTTAGGGTTAGAGTACGGCTTAGGGTATGGGTGAGGGTACGGGTGAGGGTACTGCGTAGGGTATTGGTTAGGGTTAGAGTACGGCTTAGGATACGGGTTAGGGTACGGGTTAGGGTACGGCGTAGGTAGGGGTTAGGGTTATGGTTAGGGTTAGGGTTAGGGTACGGCTTAGGGTACGGTTTAGGATACAGGTGAGGGTACGGCGTAGGGTATAGGTTAGGGTTAGGGTTAGGGTTAGGTATGGCTTAGGATACGGGTTAGGGTATGGGTGAGGCTACGGCGTATCGTATGGGTTAGGGTTAGGGTTAGGGTACGGCTTACGGTACGGGTTAGGGTACGGGTGAGGGTACGGCGTAGGGTATGGGTTAGGGTTAGGGTTAGGGTTAGGGTTAGTTTTAGGGTTAGGGATTGGTTTAGGGTACGGGTTAGGATTAGCGTACGTGTTAGGGTTAGGGTTTGGGTTAGGGTTAGGGTACGCGTTAGGGTTAGGGTATGGGTTAGCTTTAGGTACACGTTAGGATTAGGGTATTTATTAAACGTATCCCCACTCTCTAGATACCACTTAGCACGTAAAGGAATATTATTTGGGGTCCAGCCATGGAGAAGATTTTAGTCACTAGGATAAGATAAAGAATAAACACATTATAAAAAAATCACGTTAGTTTTCCTTTTAACCTGTTCCTTAAAACACTAGTGCTTAGGAAATCTAATGGAGGCAAAAGCAGTCAAGGGTAGTTTAGGGTTATGGTTAGGGTTAGGGTTAGGGTTAGTGTTAGGGTTAGGGTACGGCTTAGGGTATGGGATAGGGTACGGGTGAGGGTACGGCGTAGGGTAGGGGTTAGGGTTAGGGTTAGGGTTAGGGTACGGCTTAGGGTACGGGTGAGGGTACGGGTGAGGGTACTTGCCGTTAGGGTGTTGGTTAGGGTTAGGGTACGGCTTAGGATACGGGTTAGGGTACGGGTTAGGGTACGGCGTAGGGTAGGGGTTAGGGTTAGGGTTAGGGTTAGGGTTAGGGTTAGGGTACGGCTTAGGGTACGGGTTAGGGTACAGGTGAGGGTACGGCGTAGGGTATAGGTTAGGGTTAGGGTTAGGGTACGGCTTAGAATACGGGTTAGGGTACGGGTGAGGCTATGGCGTAGCGTATGGGTTAGGGTTAGGGTTAGGGTTAGGGTACGGCTTAGGGTACGGGTTAGGGTACGGGTGAGGGTACGGCGTAGGGTATGGGTTAGGGTTAGGGTTAGGGTTAGGGTTAGTTTTAGGGTTAGGGATTGGTTTAGGGTACGGTTTAGGATTAGAGTACGTGTTAGGGTTAGGGTTTGGGTTAGGGTTAGGGTACGCGTTAGGGTTAGGGTATGGGTTAGGGTTAGGGTACACGTTAGGATTAGGGTATTTATTAAACCTATCCCACTCTCTAGATACCACTTAGCACGTAAAGGAATATTATTTGGGGTCCAGCCATGGAGAAGATTTTAGTCACTAGGATAAGATAAAGAATAAACACATTATAAAAAAATCACGTTAGGATTTTCCTTTTAACCTGTTCCTTAAAACACTAGTGCTTAGGAAATCGAATGGAGGCAAAAGAAGTCAAGGGTAGTTTAGGGTTAGGGTTAGGGTTAGGGTTAGGGTTAGGGTTAGGGTTAGGGTCAGGCTTAGGATACGGGTTAGGGTACGGTTGAGGGTACGGTGCAGCGTATGGGTTAGGGTTAGGGTTAGGGTTAGGGTACGGCTTAGGGTACGTGTTAGGTTACGGGTGAGGGTACGGCTTAGGGTATGGGTTAGGGTTAGGGTTAGGGTTAGGGTTAGTTTTAGGGTTAGGGATTGGTTTAGGGTACGGGTTAGGATTAGCGTACGTGTTATTGTTAGGGTACGCCTTAGGGTTAGGGTATGGGTTAGGGTTAGGTACACGTTAGGATTAGGGTATTTATTAAACCTATCCCACTCTCTAGATACCACTTAGCACGTAAAGGAATATTATTTGGGGTCCAGCCATGGAGAAGATTTTAGTCACTAGGATAAGATAAAGGATAAACACATTATAAAAAAATCACATTAGGATTTTCTTTTTAACCTGTTCCTTAAAACACTAGTGCTTAGGAAATCGAATGGAGGCAAAAGAAGTCAAGGGTAGTTTAGGGTTAGGGTTAGGGTTAGGGTTAGGGTTAGGGTTAGGGTACGGCTTAGGGTATGGGATAGGGTACGGGTGAGGGTACGGCGTAGGGTAGGGATTAGGGTTAGGGTTAGGTTTAGGGTTAGGGTACGGCTTATGGTACGGGTGAGGGTACGGGTGAGGGTACTGCGTAGGGTATTGGTTAGGGTTAGGGTACGGCTTAGGATACGGGTTAGGGTACGGGTTAGGGTACGGCGTAGGGTATGGGTTAGGGTTAGGGTTAGGGTTAGGGTTAGGGTACGGCTTAGGGTACGGGTGAGGGTACGGGTGAGGGTACGGCGTAGGGTATGGGTTAGTGTTAGGGTACGGCTTAGGATACGGTCTAGGGTACGGGTTAGGTTACGGCATAGGGTATGGGTTAGGTTTAAGGTTAGGGTTAGGGTTAGGGTACGGCTTAGGGTACGGGTTAGGGTACGGGTGAGGTTACGGCGTAGGGTATAGGTTAGGGATAGGGTTAGGGATAGGGTACGGCTTAGGATACGGGTTAGGGTACGGGTTAGGGTACGGGTGAGGGTACGGCGTAGGGTATGGGTTAGGGTTAGGGGTAGGTTTAGGGTTAGTTTTAGGTTTAGGGATTGGTTTAGGGTACGGGTTAGGATTAGCGTACGTGTCAGGGTTAGGGTTTGGGTTAGGGTTAGGGTATGCGTTAGGGTTAGGGTATGGGTTAGTGTTAGGGTACACGTTAGGATTAGGGTATTTATTAAACCTATCCCACTCTGTAGATACCACTTAGCACGTAAAGGAATATTATTTGGGGTCCAGCCATGGAGGAGATTTTAGTCACTAGGATAAGATAAAGAATAAACTCATTATAATAAAATCACATTAGGATTTTCTTTTTAACCTGTTCCTTAAAACACTAGTGCTTAGGAAATCTAATGGAGGCAAAAGCAGTCAAGGGTCGTTTAGGGTTAGGGTTAGGGTTAGGGTTAGTGTTAGGGTTAGGGTACGGCTTAAGGTATGGGATAGGGTACGGGTGAGGGTACGGCGTAGGGTAGGGGTTAGGGTTAGGGTTAGGGTTAGGGTTAGGGTTAGGGTACGGCTTAGGGTACGGGTGAGGGTACGGGTGAGGTTACGGCGTAGGGTATGGGTTAGGGTTAGGGTTAGGGTTAGGGTTAGGGTACGGCTTAGGGTACGGGTGAGGGTACGGGTGAGGTTACGGCGTAGGGTATGGGTTAGGGTTAGTGTACGGCTTCGGATACGGGCTAGGTTACGGGTTAGGGTATGGCGTAGGGTATGAGTTAGGGTTAGGTTTAGCTTTAGGGTTAGGGTAAGGGTACGGCTTAGGTTAGGGTTAGGATTAGGGTTAAGGTTAGGCTCAGGGTACGGGTTAGGGTACGGGTGAGGGTACGGTGTAGGGTATGGTTTAGGATTAGGGTTAGTGTTAAGTTTAGGTTTAGGTTTAGGGTGCGGCTTAGGGTACAAGTTAGGGTATGGGTGAGGGTATGGCGTAGGGTATGGGTTAGGGTTAGGATTAGGGTTAGATTTAGGGTTAGGGCTAGGTTTAGGGTACGGGTTAGGATTAGGGTATGTGGTAGGGTTAGGGTATGGGTTAGGGTTAGGGTACGCATTAGGATTAGGATATTTATTAAACCTATCCCACTCTCTAGATACAACTTAGCACGTAAAGGATTATTATTTGGGGTCTAGCTATGGAGAAGATTTTAGTCACTAGGATAAGATATAGAACACACACATTACAAAGTAATGACATTCGGATTTTCTTTTTAACCTGTTCCTTACAACACTAGTGCTTAGGAAATCTATTGGTGGCAAAAGCAGTCAAGGGTAGTTTAGGGTTAGGGTTAGGGTTAGGGTTAGGGTACAGCTTAGGGTACGTGTTAGGTTATGTGTGAGGGTACGGCGTAGGGTATGGGTTACGCTTAGGGTTAGGTTTAGTTTTAGGGTTAGGGCTAAGTTAGGGTTAGGGTTAGGGTTAGGGTTAGGGTTAGGGTACGGCTTAGGGTATGGGTTAGGGTACGAGTGTGGGTACGGTGTTTGGTATGGGTTAGGGTTAGGGTTAGGGTTACTTTTAGGGTTAGGGCTAGGTTTAGGTTACGGGTTAGGATTAGGGTACGTGTTAGGGTTAGGCTATGGGTTAGGGTTAGGGTACGCCTTAGGGTTAAGGTATTTATTAAACCTATCCCACTCTCTAGATACCACTTTGCACATAAAGGAATATTAATTGGGGTCCAGCCATGGAGAGGATTTTAGACATGAGGATAAGATAAAGAACACACACATTATAAAGGAATCACATTAGGATTTTATTTTTGACCTGTTCCTTAAAACACTAGTGCTTAGGAAATCTATTGGAGGCAGAAGCAGTCAAGGGTAGTTTAGGGTTAGGGTTAAGGTTAGGGTTAGGGTTCGGCTTAGGGTACGGGTTAGGGTATGGGTGAGGGTACGGCGTAGTTTATGGGTTACGGTTAGGGTTAGTTTTAGGGTTAGGGCTAGGTTTAGGGTACGGGTTAGGATTAGTGTACAGCGTAGTGTATGGGGTAGGGGTAGGGTTAGATTGAGGGTTAGGGCTAGGTTTAGGGTACCGCTTAGGAATGGGGTACGTGTTAGGGTTAGGGTATGGGTTAGGGTTCAGTTACGCGTTAGGGATAAGGTATTCATTAGGGTTAGGGTTAGGGTTAGGGTTAGGGTTAGGGTTAAGTGTTAGGGTACGGCTTAGGGTCCGGTTTAGGGTACGACTGAGGGTAGGGCGTAAGGTATAGTTTAGGGTTAGGGTTAGGGTTAGGGTACGGCTTAGGGTACTGTTTAGGGTAAGTGTGAGGGTACGTTGTAGGGTATGGGTTAGGGTTAGGGTTAGGGTACGGCTTAGGGTACGGGTTAGGGTATGGGTGAGGGTACGGCGTAGGGTATGGGTTAGGGTTAGGGTTCAGGTTAGTTTTAGGGTTAGGGATTGGTTTAGGGTACGGGTTAGGATTAGCGTACATGTTAGGGTTAGGGTTAGGGTTAGGGTTAGTGTTAGGGTTAGGGTACGGCTTAGGGTATGGGATAGGGTACGGGTGAGGGTACGGCGTAGGGTAGGGTTTAGGGTTAGGGTTAGGGTTAGGGTTAGGGTTAGAGTACGGCTTAGGGTATGGGTGAGGGTACGGGTGAGGGTACTGCGTAGGGTATTGGTTAGGGTTAGAGTACGGCTTAGGATACGGGTTAGGGTACGGGTTAGGGTACGGCGTAGGGTAGGGGTTAGGGTTATGGTTAGGGTTAGGGTTAGGGTACGGCTTAGGGTACGGTTTAGGATACAGGTGAGGGTACGGCGTAGGGTATAGGTTAGGGTTAGGGTTAGGGTTAGGGTATGGCTTAGGATACGGGTTAGGGTATGGGTGAGGCTACGGCGTATCGTATGGGTTAGGGTTAGGGTTAGGGTACGGCTTACGGTACGGGTTAGGGTACGGGTGAGGGTACGGCGTAGGGTATGGGTTAGGGTTAGGGTTAGGGTTAGGGTTAGTTTTAGGGTTAGGGATTGGTTTAGGGTACGGGTTAGGATTAGCGTACGTGTTAGGGTTAGGGTTTGGGTTAGGGTTAGGGTACGCGTTAGGGTTAGGGTATGGGTTAGCTTTAGGGTACACGTTAGGATTAGGGTATTTATTAAACGTATCCCACTCTCTAGATACCACTTAGCACGTAAAGGAATATTATTTGGGGTCCAGCCATGGAGAAGATTTTAGTCACTAGGATAAGATAAAGAATAAACACATTATAAAAAAATCACGTTAGGATTTTCCTTTTAACCTGTTCCTTAAAACACTAGTGCTTAGGAAATCTAATGGAGGCAAAAGCAGTCAAGGGTAGTTTAGGGTTATGGTTAGGGTTAGGGTTAGGGTTAGTGTTAGGGTTAGGGTACGGCTTAGGGTATGGGATAGGGTACGGGTGAGGGTACGGCGTAGGGTAGGGGTTAGGGTTAGGGTTAGGGTTAGGGTACGGCTTAGGGTACGGGTGAGGGTACGGGTGAGGGTACTGCGTAGGGTGTTGGTTAGGGTTAGGGTACGGCTTAGGATACGGGTTAGGGTACGGGTTAGGGTACGGCGTAGGGTAGGGGTTAGGGTTAGGGTTAGGGTTAGGGTTAGGGTTAGGGTACGGCTTAGGGTACGGGTTAGGGTACAGGTGAGGGTACGGCGTAGGGTATAGGTTAGGGTTAGGGTTAGGGTACGGCTTAGAATACGGGTTAGGGTACGGGTGAGGCTATGGCGTAGCGTATGGGTTAGGGTTAGGGTTAGGGTTAGGGTACGGCTTAGGGTACGGGTTAGGGTACGGGTGAGGGTACGGCGTAGGGTATGGGTTAGGGTTAGGGTTAGGGTTAGGGTTAGTTTTAGGGTTAGGGATTGGTTTAGGGTACGGTTTAGGATTAGAGTACGTGTTAGGGTTAGGGTTTGGGTTAGGGTTAGGGTACGCGTTAGGGTTAGGGTATGGGTTAGGGTTAGGGTACACGTTAGGATTAGGGTATTTATTAAACCTATCCCACTCTCTAGATACCACTTAGCACGTAAAGGAATATTATTTGGGGTCCAGCCATGGAGAAGATTTTAGTCACTAGGATAAGATAAAGAATAAACACATTATAAAAAAATCACGTTAGGATTTTCCTTTTAACCTGTTCCTTAAAACACTAGTGCTTAGGAAATCGAATGGAGGCAAAAGAAGTCAAGGGTAGTTTAGGGTTAGGGTTAGGGTTAGGGTTAGGGTTAGGGTTAGGGTTAGGGTCAGGCTTAGGATACGGGTTAGGGTACGGTTGAGGGTACGGTGCAGCGTATGGGTTAGGGTTAGGGTTAGGGTTAGGGTTAGTTTTAGGGTTAGGGATTGGTTTAGGGTACGGGTTAGGATTAGCGTACGTGTTATTGTTAGGGTACGCCTTAGGGTTAGGGTATGGGTTAGGGTTAGGTACACGTTAGGATTAGGGTATTTATTAAACCTATCCCACTCTCTAGATACCACTTAGCACGTAAAGGAATATTATTTGGGGTCCAGCCATGGAGAAGATTTTAGTCACTAGGATAAGATAAAGGATAAACACATTATAAAAAAATCACATTAGGATTTTCTTTTTAACCTGTTCCTTAAAACACTAGTGCTTAGGAAATCGAATGGAGGCAAAAGAAGTCAAGGGTAGTTTAGGGTTAGGGTTAGGGTTAGGGTTAGGGTTAGGGTTAGGGTACGGCTTAGGGTATGGGATAGGGTACGGGTGAGGGTACGGCGTAGGGTAGGGATTAGGGTTAGGGTTAGGTTTAGGGTTAGGGTACGGCTTATGGTACGGGTGAGGGTACGGGTGAGGGTACTGCGTAGGGTATTGGTTAGGGTTAGGGTACGGCTTAGGATACGGGTTAGGGTACGGGTTAGGGTACGGCGTAGGGTATGGGTTAGGGTTAGGGTTAGGGTTAGGGTTAGGGTACGGCTTAGGGTACGGGTGAGGGTACGGGTGAGGGTACGGCGTAGGGTATGGGTTAGTGTTAGGGTACGGCTTAGGATACGGTCTAGGGTACGGGTTAGGTTACGGCATAGGGTATGGGTTAGGTTTAAGGTTAGGGTTAGGGTTAGGGTACGGCTTAGGGTACGGGTTAGGGTACGGGTGAGGTTACGGCGTAGGGTATAGGTTAGGGATAGGGTTAGGGATAGGGTACGGCTTAGGATACGGGTTAGGGTACGGGTTAGGGTACGGGTGAGGGTACGGCGTAGGGTATGGGTTAGGGTTAGGGGTAGGTTTAGGGTTAGTTTTAGGTTTAGGGATTGGTTTAGGGTACGGGTTAGGATTAGCGTACGTGTCAGGGTTAGGGTTTGGGTTAGGGTTAGGGTATGCGTTAGGGTTAGGGTATGGGTTAGTGTTAGGGTACACGTTAGGATTAGGGTATTTATTAAACCTATCCCACTCTGTAGATACCACTTAGCACGTAAAGGAATATTATTTGGGGTCCAGCCATGGAGGAGATTTTAGTCACTAGGATAAGATAAAGAATAAACTCATTATAATAAAATCACATTAGGATTTTCTTTTTAACCTGTTCCTTAAAACACTAGTGCTTAGGAAATCTAATGGAGGCAAAAGCAGTCAAGGGTCGTTTAGGGTTAGGGTTAGGGTTAGGGTTAGTGTTAGGGTTAGGGTACGGCTTAAGGTATGGGATAGGGTACGGGTGAGGGTACGGCGTAGGGTAGGGGTTAGGGTTAGGGTTAGGGTTAGGGTTAGGGTTAGGGTACGGCTTAGGGTACGGGTGAGGGTACGGGTGAGGTTACGGCGTAGGGTATGGGTTAGGGTTAGGGTTAGGGTTAGGGTTAGGGTACGGCTTAGGGTACGGGTGAGGGTACGGGTGAGGTTACGGCGTAGGGTATGGGTTAGGGTTAGTGTACGGCTTCGGATACGGGCTAGGTTACGGGTTAGGGTATGGCGTAGGGTATGAGTTAGGGTTAGGTTTAGCTTTAGGGTTAGGGTAAGGGTACGGCTTAGGTTAGGGTTAGGATTAGGGTTAAGGTTAGGGTCAGGGTACGGGTTAGGGTACGGGTGAGGGTACGGTGTAGGGTATGGTTTAGGATTAGGGTTAGTGTTAAGTTTAGGTTTAGGTTTAGGGTGCGGCTTAGGGTACAAGTTAGGGTATGGGTGAGGGTATGGCGTAGGGTATGGGTTAGGGTTAGGATTAGGGTTAGATTTAGGGTTAGGGCTAGGTTTAGGGTACGGGTTAGGATTAGGGTATGTGGTAGGGTTAGGGTATGGGTTAGGGTTAGGGTACGCATTAGGATTAGGATATTTATTAAACCTATCCCACTCTCTAGATACAACTTAGCACGTAAAGGATTATTATTTGGGGTCTAGCTATGGAGAAGATTTTAGTCACTAGGATAAGATATAGAACACACACATTACAAAGTAATGACATTCGGATTTTCTTTTTAACCTGTTCCTTACAACACTAGTGCTTAGGAAATCTATTGGTGGCAAAAGCAGTCAAGGGTAGTTTAGGGTTAGGGTTAGGGTTAGGGTTAGGGTACAGCTTAGGGTACGTGTTAGGTTATGTGTGAGGGTACGGCGTAGGGTATGGGTTACGCTTAGGGTTAGGTTTAGTTTTAGGGTTAGGGCTAAGTTAGGGTTAGGGTTAGGGTTAGGGTTAGGGTTAGGGTACGGCTTAGGGTATGGGTTAGGGTACGAGTGTGGGTACGGTGTTTGGTATGGGTTAGGGTTAGGGTTAGGGTTACTTTTAGGGTTAGGGCTAGGTTTAGGTTACGGGTTAGGATTAGGGTACGTGTTAGGGTTAGGCTATGGGTTAGGGTTAGGGTACGCCTTAGGGTTAAGGTATTTATTAAACCTATCCCACTCTCTAGATACCACTTTGCACATAAAGGAATATTAATTGGGGTCCAGCCATGGAGAGGATTTTAGACATGAGGATAAGATAAAGAACACACACATTATAAAGGAATCACATTAGGATTTTATTTTTGACCTGTTCCTTAAAACACTAGTGCTTAGGAAATCTATTGGAGGCAGAAGCAGTCAAGGGTAGTTTAGGGTTAGGGTTAAGGTTAGGGTTAGGGTTCGGCTTAGGGTACGGGTTAGGGTATGGGTGAGGGTACGGCGTAGTTTATGGGTTACGGTTAGGGTTAGTTTTAGGGTTAGGGCTAGGTTTAGGGTACGGGTTAGGATTAGTGTACAGCGTAGTGTATGGGGTAGGGGTAGGGTTAGATTGAGGGTTAGGGCTAGGTTTAGGGTACCGCTTAGGAATGGGGTACGTGTTAGGGTTAGGGTATGGGTTAGGGTTCAGTTACGCGTTAGGGATAAGGTATTCATTAGGGTTAGGGTTAGGGTTAGGGTTAGGGTTAGGGTTAAGTGTTAGGGTACGGCTTAGGGTCCGGTTTAGGGTACGACTGAGGGTAGGGCGTAAGGTATAGTTTAGGGTTAGGGTTAGGGTTAGGGTACGGCTTAGGGTACTGTTTAGGGTAAGTGTGAGGGTACGTTGTAGGGTATGGGTTAGGGTTAGGGTTAGGGTACGGCTTAGGGTACGGGTTAGGGTATGGGTGAGGGTACGGCGTAGGGTATGGGTTAGGGTTAGGGTTCAGGTTAGTTTTAGGGTTAGGGATTGGTTTAGGGTACGGGTTAGGATTAGCGTACATGTTAGGGTTAGGGTTAGGGTTAGGGTTAGTGTTAGGGTTAGGGTACGGCTTAGGGTATGGGATAGGGTACGGGTGAGGGTACGGCGTAGGGTAGGGTTTAGGGTTAGGGTTAGGGTTAGGGTTAGGGTTAGAGTACGGCTTAGGGTATGGGTGAGGGTACGGGTGAGGGTACTGCGTAGGGTATTGGTTAGGGTTAGAGTACGGCTTAGGATACGGGTTAGGGTACGGGTTAGGGTACGGCGTAGGGTAGGGGTTAGGGTTATGGTTAGGGTTAGGGTTAGGGTACGGCTTAGGGTACGGTTTAGGATACAGGTGAGGGTACGGCGTAGGGTATAGGTTAGGGTTAGGGTTAGGGTTAGGGTATGGCTTAGGATACGGGTTAGGGTATGGGTGAGGCTACGGCGTATCGTATGGGTTAGGGTTAGGGTTAGGGTACGGCTTACGGTACGGGTTAGGGTACGGGTGAGGGTACGGCGTAGGGTATGGGTTAGGGTTAGGGTTAGGGTTAGTTTTAGGGTTAGGGATTGGTTTAGGGTACGGGTTAGGATTAGCGTACGTGTTAGGGTTAGGGTTTGGGTTAGGGTTAGGGTACGCGTTAGGGTTAGGGTATGGGTTAGCTTTAGGGTACACGTTAGGATTAGGGTATTTATTAAACGTATCCCACTCTCTAGATACCACTTAGCACGTAAAGGAATATTATTTGGGGTCCAGCCATGGAGAAGATTTTAGTCACTAGGATAAGATAAAGAATAAACACATTATAAAAAAATCACGTTAGGATTTTCCTTTTAACCTGTTCCTTAAAACACTAGTGCTTAGGAAATCTAATGGAGGCAAAAGCAGTCAAGGGTAGTTTAGGGTTATGGTTAGGGTTAGGGTTAGGGTTAGTGTTAGGGTTAGGGTACGGCTTAGGGTATGGGATAGGGTACGGGTGAGGGTACGGCGTAGGGTAGGGGTTAGGGTTAGGGTTAGGGTTAGGGTACGGCTTAGGGTACGGGTGAGGGTACGGGTGAGGGTACTGCGTAGGGTGTTGGTTAGGGTTAGGGTACGGCTTAGGATACGGGTTAGGGTACGGGTTAGGGTACGGCGTAGGGTAGGGGTTAGGGTTAGGGTTAGGGTTAGGGTTAGGGTTAGGGTACGGCTTAGGGTACGGGTTAGGGTACAGGTGAGGGTACGGCGTAGGGTATAGGTTAGGGTTAGGGTTAGGGTACGGCTTAGAATACGGGTTAGGGTACGGGTGAGGCTATGGCGTAGCGTATGGGTTAGGGTTAGGGTTAGGGTTAGGGTACGGCTTAGGGTACGGGTTAGGGTACGGGTGAGGGTACGGCGTAGGGTATGGGTTAGGGTTAGGGTTAGGGTTAGGGTTAGTTTTAGGGTTAGGGATTGGTTTAGGGTACGGTTTAGGATTAGAGTACGTGTTAGGGTTAGGGTTTGGGTTAGGGTTAGGGTACGCGTTAGGGTTAGGGTATGGGTTAGGGTTAGGGTACACGTTAGGATTAGGGTATTTATTAAACCTATCCCACTCTCTAGATACCACTTAGCACGTAAAGGAATATTATTTGGGGTCCAGCCATGGAGAAGATTTTAGTCACTAGGATAAGATAAAGAATAAACACATTATAAAAAAATCACGTTAGGATTTTCCTTTTAACCTGTTCCTTAAAACACTAGTGCTTAGGAAATCGAATGGAGGCAAAAGAAGTCAAGGGTAGTTTAGGGTTAGGGTTAGGGTTAGGGTTAGGGTTAGGGTTAGGGTTAGGGTCAGGCTTAGGATACGGGTTAGGGTACGGTTGAGGGTACGGTGCAGCGTATGGGTTAGGGTTAGGGTTAGGGTTAGGGTACGGCTTAGGGTACGTGTTAGGTTACGGGTGAGGGTACGGCTTAGGGTATGGGTTAGGGTTAGGGTTAGGGTTAGGGTTAGTTTTAGGGTTAGGGATTGGTTTAGGGTACGGGTTAGGATTAGCGTACGTGTTATTGTTAGGGTACGCCTTAGGGTTAGGGTATGGGTTAGGGTTAGGTACACGTTAGGATTAGGGTATTTATTAAACCTATCCCACTCTCTAGATACCACTTAGCACGTAAAGGAATATTATTTGGGGTCCAGCCATGGAGAAGATTTTAGTCACTAGGATAAGATAAAGGATAAACACATTATAAAAAAATCACATTAGGATTTTCTTTTTAACCTGTTCCTTAAAACACTAGTGCTTAGGAAATCGAATGGAGGCAAAAGAAGTCAAGGGTAGTTTAGGGTTAGGGTTAGGGTTAGGGTTAGGGTTAGGGTTAGGGTACGGCTTAGGGTATGGGATAGGGTACGGGTGAGGGTACGGCGTAGGGTAGGGATTAGGGTTAGGGTTAGGTTTAGGGTTAGGGTACGGCTTATGGTACGGGTGAGGGTACGGGTGAGGGTACTGCGTAGGGTATTGGTTAGGGTTAGGGTACGGCTTAGGATACGGGTTAGGGTACGGGTTAGGGTACGGCGTAGGGTATGGGTTAGGGTTAGGGTTAGGGTTAGGGTTAGGGTACGGCTTAGGGTACGGGTGAGGGTACGGGTGAGGGTACGGCGTAGGGTATGGGTTAGTGTTAGGGTACGGCTTAGGATACGGTCTAGGGTACGGGTTAGGTTACGGCATAGGGTATGGGTTAGGTTTAAGGTTAGGGTTAGGGTTAGGGTACGGCTTAGGGTACGGGTTAGGGTACGGGTGAGGTTACGGCGTAGGGTATAGGTTAGGGATAGGGTTAGGGATAGGGTACGGCTTAGGATACGGGTTAGGGTACGGGTTAGGGTACGGGTGAGGGTACGGCGTAGGGTATGGGTTAGGGTTAGGGGTAGGTTTAGGGTTAGTTTTAGGTTTAGGGATTGGTTTAGGGTACGGGTTAGGATTAGCGTACGTGTCAGGGTTAGGGTTTGGGTTAGGGTTAGGGTATGCGTTAGGGTTAGGGTATGGGTTAGGGTTAGGGTACACGTTAGGATTAGGGTATTTATTAAACCTATCCCACTCTGTAGATACCACTTAGCACGTAAAGGAATATTATTTGGGGTCCAGCCATGGAGGAGATTTTAGTCACTAGGATAAGATAAAGAATAAACTCATTATAATAAAATCACATTAGGATTTTCTTTTTAACCTGTTCCTTAAAACACTAGTGCTTAGGAAATCTAATGGAGGCAAAAGCAGTCAAGGGTCGTTTAGGGTTAGGGTTAGGGTTAGGGTTAGTGTTAGGGTTAGGGTACGGCTTAAGGTATGGGATAGGGTACGGGTGAGGGTACGGCGTAGGGTAGGGGTTAGGGTTAGGGTTAGGGTTAGGGTTAGGGTTAGGGTACGGCTTAGGGTACGGGTGAGGGTACGGGTGAGGTTACGGCGTAGGGTATGGGTTAGGGTTAGGGTTAGGGTTAGGGTTAGGGTACGGCTTAGGGTACGGGTGAGGGTACGGGTGAGGTTACGGCGTAGGATATGGGTTAGGGTTAGTGTACGGCTTCGGATACGGGCTAGGTTACGGGTTAGGGTATGGCGTAGGGTATGAGTTAGGGTTAGGTTTAGCTTTAGTGTTAGGGTAAGGGTACAGCTTAGGTTAGGGTTAGGATTAGGGTTAAGGTTAGGGTCAGGGTACGGGTTAGGGTACGGGTGAGGGTACGGTGTAGGGTATGGTTTAGGATTAGGGTTAGTGTTAAGTTTAGGTTTAGGTTTAGGGTGCGGCTTAGGGTACAAGTTAGGGTATGGGTGAGGGTATGGCGTAGGGTATGGGTTAGGGTTAGGATTAGGGTTAGATTTAGGGTTAGGGCTAGGTTTAGGGTACGGGTTAGGATTAGGGTATGTGGTAGGGTTAGGGTATGGGTTAGGGTTAGGGTACGCATTAGGATTAGGATATTTATTAAACCTATCCCACTCTCTAGATACAACTTAGCACGTAAAGGATTATTATTTGGGGTCTAGCCTTGGAGAAGATTTTAGTCACTAGGATAAGATATAGAACACACACATTACAAAGTAATGACATTCGGATTTTCTTTTTAACCTGTTCCTTACAACACTAGTGCTTAGGAAATCTATTGGTGGCAAAAGCAGTCAAGGGTAGTTTAGGGTTAGGGTTAGGGTTAGGGTTAGGGTACGGCTTAGGGTACGTGTTAGGTTATGTGTGAGGGTACGGCGTAGGGTATGGGTTACGCTTAGGGTTAGGTTTAGTTTTAGGGTTAGGGCTAAGTTAGGGTTAGGGTTAGGGTTAGGGTTAGGGTTAGGGTACGGCTTAGGGTATGGGTTAGGGTACGAGTGTGGGTACGGTGTTTGGTATGGGTTAGGGTTAGGGTTAGGGTTACTTTTAGGGTTAGGGCTAGGTTTAGGTTACGGGTTAGGATTAGGGTACGTGTTAGGGTTAGGCTATGGGTTAGGGTTAGGGTACGCCTTAGGGTTAAGGTATTTATTAAACCTATCCCACTCTCTAGATACCACTTTGCGCATAAAGGAATATTAATTGGGGTCCAGCCATGGAGAGGATTTTAGACATGAGGATAAGATAAAGAACACACACATTATAAAGGAATCACATTAGGATTTTATTTTTGACCTGTTCCTTAAAACACTAGTGCTTAGGAAATCTATTGGAGGCAGAAGCAGTCAAGGGTAGTTTAGGGTTAGGGTTAAGGTTAGGGTTAGGGTTCGGCTTAGGGTAGGGGTTAGGGTATGGGTGAGGGTACGGCGTAGTTTATGGGTTACGGTTAGGGTTAGTTTTAGGGTTAGGGCTAGGTTTAGGGTACGGGTTAGGATTAGTGTACAGCGTAGTGTATGGGGTAGGGGTAGGGTTAGATTGAGGGTTAGGGCTAGGTTTAGGGTACCGCTTAGGAATGGGGTACGTGTTAGGGTTAGGGTATGGGTTAGGGTTCAGTTATGCGTTAGGGATAAGGTATTCATTAGGGTTAGGGTTAGGGTTAGGGTTAGGGTTAGGGTTAAGTGTTAGGATACGGCTTAGGGTCCGGTTTAGGGTACGACTGAGGGTAGGGCGTAAGGTATAGTTAAGGGTTAGGGTTAGGGTTAGGGTACGGCTTAGGGTACTGTTTAGGGTAAGTGTGAGGGTACGTTGTAGGGTATGGGTTAGGGTTAGGGTTAGGGTACGGCTTAGGGTACGGGTTAGGGTATGGGTGAGGGTACGGCGTAGGGTATGGGTTAGGGTTAGGGTTCAGGTTACTTTTAGGGTTAGGGATTGGTTTAGGGTACGGGTTAGGATTAGCGTACATGTTAGGGTTAGGGTTTGGGTTAGGGTTAGGTTACGCGTTAGGGTTACAGTATGGGTTAGGGTTAGAGTACACATTAGGATTAGGGTATTTATTAAACCTATCCCAATCTCTAGATACCACTTAGCACCTAAAGGAATATTATTTGGGGTCCAGCCATGGAGAAGATTTCAGTCACTACGATAAGATAAAGAATAAACACATTATAAAAAATCACATTAGGATTTTCTTTTTAACCTGTTCCTTAAAACACTAGTGCTTAGGAAATCTAATGGAGGCAAAAGCAGTCAACGGTAGTTTAGGGTTAGGGTTAGGGTTAGGGTTAGGGTTAGGGTTAGGGTTAGTGTTAGGGTTAGGGTACGGCTTAGGGTATGGGATAGGGTACGGGTGAGGGTACGGCGTAGGGTAGGGTTTAGGGTTAGGGTTAGGGTTAGGGTTAGGGTTAGAGTACGGCTTAGGGTACGGGTGAGGGTACGGGTGAGGGTACTGCGTAGGGTATTGGTTAGGGTTAGAGTACGGCTTAGGATACGGGTTAGGGTACGGGTTAGGGTACGGCGTAGGGTAGGGGTTAGGGTTATGGTTAGGGTTAGGGTTAGGGTACGGCTTAGGGTACGGGTTAGGATACAGGTGAGGGTACGGCGTAGGGTATAGGTTAGGGTTAGGGTTAGGGTTAGGGTACGGCTTAGGATACGGGTTAGGGTATGGGTGAGGCTACGGCGTAGCGTATGGGTTAGGGTTAGGGTTAGGGTTAGGGTACGGCTTAGGGTACGGGTTAGGGTACGGGTGAGGGTACGGCGTAGGGTATGGGTTAGGGTTAGGGTTAGGGTTAGGGATTGGTTTAGGGTACGGGTTAGGATTAGCGTACGTGTTAGAGTTAGGGTTTGGGTTAGGGTTAGGGTACGCGTTAGGGTTAGGGTATGGGTTAGCTTTAGGGTACACGTTAGGATTAGGGTATTTATTAAACGTATCCCACTCTCTAGATACCACTTAGCACGTAAAGGAATATTATTTGGGGTCCAGCCATGGAGAAGATTTTAGTCACTAGGATAAGATAAAGAATAAACACATTATAAAAAAATCACGTTAGGATTTTCCTTTTAACCTGTTCCTTAAAACACTAGTGCTTAGGAAATCTAATGGAGGCAAAAGCAGTCAAGGGTAGTTTAGGGTTATGGTTAGGGTTAGGGTTAGGGTTAGTGTTAGGGTTAGGGTACGGCTTAGGGTATGGGATAGGGTACGGGTGAGGGTACGGCGTAGGGTAGGGGTTAGGGTTAGGGTTAGGGTTAGGGTTAGGGTACGGCTTAGGGTACGGGTGAGGGTACGGGTGAGGGTACTGCGTAGGGTGTTGGTTAGGGTTAGGGTACGGCTTAGGATACGGGTTAGGGTACGGGTTAGGGTACGGCGTAGGGTAGGGGTTAGGGTTAGGGTTAGGATTAGGGTTAGGGTTAGGGTACGGCTTAGGGTACGGGTTAGGGTACAGGTGAGGGTACGGCGTAGGGTATAGGTTAGGATTAGGGTTAGGGTACGGCTTAGGATACGGGTTAGGGTACGGGTGAGGCTATGGCGTAGCGTATGGGTTAGGGTTAGGGTTAGGGTTAGGGTACGGCTTAGGGTACGGGTTAGGGTACGGGTGAGGGTACGGCGTAGGGTATGGGTTAGGGTTAGGGTTAGGGTTAGGGTTAGTTTTAGGGTTAGGGATTGGTTTAGGGTACGGGTTAGGATTAGCGTACGTGTTAGGGTTAGGGTTTGGGTTAGGGTTAGGGTACGCGTTAGGGTTAGGGTATGGGTTAGGGTTAGGGTACACGTTAGGATTAGGGTATTTATTAAACCTATCCCACTCTCTAGATACCACTTAGCACGTAAAGGAATATTATTTGGGGTCCAGCCATGGAGAAGATTTTAGTCACTAGGATAAGATAAAGAATAAACACATTATAAAAAAATCACGTTAGGATTTTCCTTTTAACCTGTTCCTTAAAACACTAGTGCTTAGGAAATCTAATGGAGGCAAAAGCAGTCAAGGGTAGTTTAGGGTTAGGGTTAGGGTTAGGGTTAGGGTTAGTGTTAGGGTTAGGGTACGGCTCAGGGTATGGGATAGGGTACGGGTGAGGGTACGGCGTAGGGTAGGGGTTAGGGTTAGGGTTAGGGTTAGAGTTAGGGTTAGGGTACGGCTTAGGGTACGGGTGAGGGTACGGGTGAGGGTACTGCGTAGGGTATTGGTTAGGGTTAGAGTACGGCTTAGGATACGGGTTAGGGTACGGGTTAGGGTACGGCGTAGGGTAGGGGTTAGGGTTACGGTTAGGGTTAGGGTACGGCTTAGGGTACGGGTTAGGGTACAGGTGAGGGTACGGTGTAGGGTATGGGTTAGGGTTAGGGTTAGGGTTAGGGTACGGGTTAGGGTACGGGTGAGGCTACGGCGTAGCGTATGGGTTAGGGTTAGGGTTAGGGTTAGGGTACGGCTTAGGTTACGGGTTAGGGTACGGGTGAGGGTACGGTGTAGGGTATGGGTTAGGGTTAGGGTACACGTTAGGATTAGGGTATTTATTAAACCTATCCCACTCTCTAGATACCACTTAGCACGTAAAGGAATATTATTTGGGGTCCAGCCATGGAGAAGATTTTATTCACTAGGATAAGATAAAGAATAAACACATTATAAAAAAATCACGTTAGGATTTTCCTTTTAACCTGTTCCTTAAAACACTAGTGCTTAGGAAATCTACTGGAGGCAAAAGCAGTCAAGGGTAGTTTAGGGTTAGGGTTAGGGTTAGGGTTAGTGTTAGGGTTAGGGTACGGCTTAGGGTATGGGATAGGGTACGGGTTAGGGTACAGCGTAGGGTAGGGGTTACGGTTAGGGTTAGGGTTAGGGTTAGGGTACGGCTTAGGGTACGGGTGAGGGTACGGGTGAGGGTACTGCGTAGGGTATTGGTTAGGGTTAGGGTACGGCTTAGGATACGGGTTAGGGTACGGGTTAGGGTACGGCGTAGGATATGGGTTAGGGTTAGGGTTAGGGTTAGGGTTAGGGTTAGGGTTAGGGTACGGCTTAGGGTACGGGTTAGGGTACGGGTGAGGTTACGACGTAGTGTATAGGTTAGGGTTAGGGTAAGGGTTAGGGTATGGCTTAGGGTACGGGTGAGGTTACGGGTGAGGGTACGGCGTAGGGTATGGGTTAGGTTTAGGTTTAGGGTTAGGGTTAGGGTTAGGGTCAGGCTTAGGATACGGGTTAGGGTACGGTTGAGGGTACGGTGCAGCGTATGGGTTAGGGTTAGGGTTAGGGTTAGGGTACGGCTTAGGGTACGTGTTAGGTTACGGGTGAGGGTACGGCTTAGGGTATGGGTTAGGGTTAGGGTTAGGGTTAGGGTTAGTTTTAGGGTTAGGGATTGGTTTAGGGGACGGGTTAGGATTAGCGTACGTGTTATTGTTAGGGTACGCCTTAGGGTTAGGGTATGGGTTAGGGTTAGGTACACGTTAGGATTAGGGTATTTATTAAACCTATCCCACTCTCTAGATACCACTTAGCACGTAAAGGAATATTATTTGGGGTCCAGCCATGGAGAAGATTTTAGTCACTAGGATAAGATAAAGGATAAACACATTATAAAAAAATCACATTAGGATTTTCTTTTTAACCTGTTCCTTAAAACACTAGTGCTTAGGAAATCGAATGAAGGCAAAAGAAGTCAAGGGTAGTTTAGGGTTAGGGTTAGGGTTAGGGTTAGGGTTAGGGTACGGCTTAGGGTATGGGATAGGGTACGGATGAGGGTACGGCGTAGGGTAGGGATTAGGGTTAGGGTTAGGTTTAGGGTTAGGGTATGGCTTAGGGTACGGGTGAGGGTACGGGTGAGGGTACTGTGTAGGGTATTTGTTAGGGTTAGGGTACGGCTTAGAATACGGGTTAGGTACGGGTTAGGGTACGGCGTAGTGTAGGGGTTAGGGTTAGGGTTAGGGTTAGGGTTAGGTTTAGGGTACGGCTTATGGTACGGGTGAGGGTACGGGTGAGGGTACTGCGTAGGGTATTGGTTAGGGTTAGGGTACGGCTTAGGATACGGGTTAGGGTACGGGTTAGGGTACGGCGTAGGGTATGGGTTAGGGTTAGGGTTAGGGTTAGGGTTAGGGTACGGCTTAGGGTACGGGTGAGGGTACGGGTGAGGGTACGGCGTAGGGTATGGGTTAGTGTTAGGGTACGGCTTAGGATACGGTCTAGGGTACGGGTTAGGTTACGGCATAGGGTATGGGTTAGGTTTAAGGTTAGGGTTAGGGTTAGGGTACGGCTTAGGGTACGGGTTAGGGTACGGGTGAGGTTACGGCGTAGGGTATAGGTTAGGGATAGGGTTAGGGATAGGGTACGGCTTAGGATACGGGTTAGGGTACGGGTTAGGGTACGGGTGAGGGTACGGCGTAGGGTATGGGTTAGGGTTAGGGGTAGGTTTAGGGTTAGTTTTAGGTTTAGGGATTGGTTTAGGGTACGGGTTAGGATTAGCGTACGTGTCAGGGTTAGGGTTTGGGTTAGGGTTAGGGTATGCGTTAGGGTTAGGGTATGGGTTAGGGTTAGGGTACACGTTAGGATTAGGGTATTTATTAAACCTATCCCACTCTGTAGATACCACTTAGCACGTAAAGGAATATTATTTGGGGTCCAGCCATGGAGGAGATTTTAGTCACTAGGATAAGATAAAGAATAAACTCATTATAATAAAATCACATTAGGATTTTCTTTTTAACCTGTTCCTTAAAACACTAGTGCTTAGGAAATCTAATGGAGGCAAAAGCAGTCAAGGGTCGTTTAGGGTTAGGGTTAGGGTTAGGGTTAGTGTTAGGGTTAGGGTACGGCTTAAGGTATGGGATAGGGTACGGGTGAGGGTACGGCGTAGGGTAGGGGTTAGGG